>NW_019154101.1:5294743-5406403 GCF_002288905.1 Enhydra lutris kenyoni
TCTCTCTGCCTGCCTCTCTGCCTACCTGTGATCTCTGTCTGTCAAATGAATAAATAAAATCCTTAAAAAAAATAAAAAAGAAGTTGAAAATAGAGCTACCCCACAACCCTGCAACTGCACTACTGGGTATTTACCCCAAAGATACAGATATAGTGATCTGAAGGGGCACCCTCACTCCAATGTCTATAGCAGCAATGCCCACAATAGCCAAAGTATGCAAAGAACCCAGACATCCATCGACAGATGAGTGGATCTATATGGATACATATACCATTGAATATTATGCAGCCATCAAAAAAATGAAATCTTGCCATTTGCAATAACATGGATGGAACTAAAGGGTATTATGCTAAGCAAAGTAGGTCAATCAGAGAAGGACAATTATCATATGATCTCCCTGATATGTGGAATTTAAGAAACAAGACAGAGGATCATAGGGGAAGGGAGGAAAAAAGGAATCAAGATGAAACCAGAGAGGGAGTCAAAGACACAATCTCAGGAAACAAACTGAGGGTTTCTGAAGGGGACAGGGGTGGGGAAATGGGGTAGCTGGGTGACAGGCATGGGGAGCGTATGTGCTGTGGTGAGCACTGTGTGCTGTGTAAAATGGAAGGATCACAAACCTGTACCTTGAAACAAATAACATATTGTACGATCATAATACAAAAGAAGTGAAAGAAAAACATTTAGGATACAAGTGTAAACTAAGTAAAAATAAATAAATAAACAATCTCACTGATAGAAAGAAAGAGACAGAGAAAGAAAGGAAGGAAGGAAACAAGCAAGCAAGGAAAAGTGACTAAGTGACCTAGAGTCACCACACTCCAATTTCTTTTTTTTTTTTTTTAAAGATTGTATTTATTTATTTGACAGACAGAGATCACAAGTAGGCAGAGAGGCAGGCAGAGAGAGGGGGAAGCAGGCTCCCTGCTGAGCAGAGAGTCCGATGCGGGGCTCGATCCCAGAACCCTGAGATCATGCCCTGAGCCGAAGGCAGAGGCTTAACCCACTGAGCCACCCAGGTGCCCCCACACTCCAATTTCAAGCTCAATTACAAAGCTGTTGTCATCAAAGCAGTACGGTACTGGCATAAAAACAGACACACAAATCAATGGAACACAATAGAAAGCTTGGAAACTGATAATCATAGCACTTTTGGCAAAATTTATTCATTAGTATATTAATGGTATTAGTAATGTAATTAGTAAATAATTAGTATATTAAAGGTAGATTAAACTTAGCTCTAATAGAATTATTAACTCTAAATGAGAATTAATATTTATGTCCTGTTCCAACTGTTGCTTCCAATAAATGCATCTCTTTAAACATGCACTTTCAGATAAGTATGCATTATAAAATAAGGATGATTTAGAATCCACAGTTTTGAGAGAAATTAAATTCACTTTAATAAACCTACCATGGAAAAGGAAATATAGATATACATCATCACAACTGAGAACATTACAAAAGAAGACAAACACACAGTCTGGTGTCTGATGGAAGAATAGAATACTACTTCAGTAGTTCTGCCCAAATATTCAACCTGTTGAAAGCTACAGATTCAGCTACTTGTTTACAAAAACACAGATGGCAGAGAAAAGTCCTACCAAAGTGTATGAAGACATCATCAATGAAGTCCACACTGCATATATTCCAACATGAAAAATATTTTCCCAACAAACTGTAACACCGACAGACACAAAGAAAGAAAGGAAGGAAGGAGGGAGGGAGGGAGGAAGGAAGGAACCTTAGAAACTAACCCACACGTGTATGGTCTTAACTAATGACACAGCAGAAAATATACAATGGGGAAAGGGCTGTCTCTTCAGCGAATGGTACTGGGAAAACTGGACACTAAATGTAGAACGATGTGACTGGATCCCTTTCTTACACCGCACATGCAAATCATGAATGGATGAATGACTTGAACATAAGAACTGAATCCATAAATCTCCAACAAGAAAACACAGACCGTAAGTTTCTTGATCCTGGTTTTGGGGAAGAGACTTTTACATCAGACACCAAAAGCAAAAATAAACAAGGGGAAGGACCAAACTGAAATTTCTGCATGACAAAAGAAACCATCAAACCCTTAAAGGCAACCTCCCCAATGAGAAAAAATATCTGCACATCGTATGTATGAGAAGAGGCTCATATCCAAAATACACAAAACACTCCTTCAAATCCACACAAAACTGAATAAAAACTGGGGAGGATAAGTGAATAGATACTTTCCAAAGATGGCATCCAGGTAACCAACACGCACAGAAAAAGTTGCACAACATCGCTAATTGTCATTAGGGAAACAGAAGTCAAAAACACAATCAGCTATCACCTCACAACTGTTGGAACAAAAATCGTCCCAGAGACAGACACCATGTGCAGTCAAGGGTGTGTGGACAAGGGGACCCTGTGCACTATTGGTGGGAATGGAAACTGGTGCAGTCACTGTGACACATGCTATGGAGGTTCCAGGAAAAATGAATACAACACATGACCTGGTAATTGCTCTACTGAGTATTTCTTTGGTGAACACAATAACACTCCCACCAAAAGAGAGATGCCCTCCCATGTTCATGGCAGCATTATTCACAATAACCAGACATGGAAACATCGACGTTGGGAGCATCATGCTAAGTCACTCAGACACAGGAAAACAAACACCAGAGGCTCTCATGGACATTCCACATGGGGGGAAAAAAAATACTGAACACATAGATAATGAGAACAGATTGGTGGTTGCCAGATTCAGGGAAGGGGGAAAGGAGTGAGGTGGTCAAAGTTGCCATGTTTGAGTGATAAAATCCTCAAGTCATGGAATGTTCTGTGCAGCATGGAGATGAAAGCTAACCCTGCAGGATGGGGTACAGGGTCCCCCGCTATTTGAAAGTACAGTGTTCCTAGAAAACCTTTCCAGCAGAAATGGTGTAAATAGAAAAAGGAATGAACATTCATTTCAACAGAAAAATGAGTGAACCTGTTCAGACACCAAAGTTCCCTCTCTTTGGCTCTTTTTAGGCCTCAGGACACAACATCCTCACAGATGCCCAAAACAAATGGAGATAAAGCACAGCAGATGCTCACAGACACGATTCAAAGTGCTGGTGGCTGGACGCAGAGAACAATGCCCAGGAAGGAGCTGTTTGGGGTGCACGCTGCTGCTGTAGTGGCTCCCCACAAAATAGATGCTGAACGTGATGCCCACTTTTTGACTTTTTTCATGGGAGGGAAATCCTCCTCAGGTTTCTTCTAGATACTGGAACTGGGTAATAACATAGACCTTTCCAATGCGCCAGTGTCTTACCGTGAATTTACTATGAAAAGTGGGGGAGACTGGTAATTGAAAGTTGCCGAGGGGGTAGAAGTTCAGAGTTTTCCCAGACACAAACATCAGCAGATCCACTGTGAAAGGCCCCTTTCTCAGCAGGTAGAACATGGACTACCTCCCACCCCTAGAAACCTCCTCCTTCGCCTCGCTTAGGACAACCAACAAGAGCTGGGAGTTAGCTCAATTCCTCCTTTCTCACACTCCCAATATCGAACCCATCAGCAAATCCTGTGAGCTCCATCTTTGATAGGTACCCTGAATAGCACTAACCCCTCCTTCCAAGGCTGCCTGTCTGATACACACTAGAGCCCATCTCTTGCCTGAGTTCCTGGAAAAGCTTCATCATTGACCTCCCTTGCCCATCCTCAACCCTGTGTCATCTGTTCTCAACACTGTAGCCAGGATGGCCCAGTGAAACAGGGTCCCATGGGGTCATGGCCCTGTAATGGTTTTCTGTCACCGTACTGTCACCTCCCTGAGGTCATGTCCTAAGCTGTCTCCTGTGGTCGGGCCTTCTTGTTGCTCCTGGACATAGCTGGTATGCTCATGCCTGGTATGCTCCTGCCCCAGGGCCTTAGCATAGGCTTTCCCTTCTGTTTAGAAGGCTCTTGATACAGTATCACTCACCTTCTTTCAAACTTGACTCAAGTATCACTTTCCTATTGAAGACCCACCTGGCCCCTATGTAAATAGTAAGCACCACCGCCACCTCCCCTTCAGCACCCCAGCCTTGTCTCCTACTTTCTATTTCCAGAGCAGTTATCACAGTCACCAGGCCATGTCGGCAATGGGGAAATGGAGGCCTACTTGGACGGTTTCACCACTGACTCCCTGCAATTTCCTAGTCAAGAGCCCTAAGGGAAAGGATGACCAGAGCTTTTGCACAGCCAGGATGCCCAGGACAGTGGGTCCCCCTATGGGACCCTGAAGACCATCAGGAAAATGAGCCATAAGAGGAATCCACTTGCACATGAAACCTGAAACCAGACACCTTGCTCGATTCCAGGTGAGCACACACACGTCCTCCCCTTGCCTGATGTGCTCACCTGAGAAAGCTGAGCACAGAAGCATCCCAGGGTCCAAATCCCCCTCTAACCAAGGTCTTGGTCCTGGGAAGTAGACATCTCTCCTCCATGCACCAGCCACCTGTGATTGACGCCTGGCATCCTCCTGTGCTGGAGCAGAATGGTGCACCTGTCCCTCTTTCCTGGGACGTCATCACAAACCAGGATTTGCTACACAGTTTCCAGGAAGGAACCTGCAGCAGCAGCAGCAGCAGCAGCAGGCCACCCAGGTTCGCTCTCAGTCTCACACATCAGCCCCCGTGTGGAACTAGAGCTTCAAGGAGACTGGTGTGCCCTGTGGCCTTGGAACCTCATGGCAGGAGCTGAGATTTCAGTTCCAAGTGAAAACCAACCTCTTGCACACAGCACAGGAAAGTGGAGGATTTCTCAGGGGTGCGGCTCTGGAAGAAGTGCTTCTGCTGGCTGAATTCACAGACACCAGAAAGAGGACACCTGCAGTACCTCGTCCAAGGAAGCAAGGGGCACACTGGGCAAGAAGCCATAATGCTGCCTGTGTGCTGCTTCCCACCAAGCCCCCTGCTGAGACAAGGGCTGGAGAACCCAACAGGAAGCAAGTTTCCTATCACATCTGCAGCAGGAGGGCTGGCTGAGGAGCAGAGCCCTGTCCCTGGAGCAAGGTGGCCAGTGAATCAAGAGCAAAGGCCACCACCATGGCCTCACAGTCTCCCAGCTATCTGATATGACTGCCCTGCCAGGCTCACACCTGCTAACATGGCGAGTACTAAGATCCAGAGACTGCTTTCCTCCCCAGCTCAATGCTGCTCACAAAGAAGCCAACTCCAGCCTCAGAAACATGTTCATCATTAGCTCAGGAATTCCCTGGGTTTGTCTACACTGGCCCACTCAGGTGTCCCTTCCAGATCATTCCTCCAGTGTCCTAGGGTTTCATGCCACCTTTGAACTGCCCTTCAAAAATCAGGAATGGGTCTGATTAGGCAGACCAGCCGAGCGACTCTGTGTGCAGGAAACTCAGACCACATTCTCCCTGAACACCAACGCTTCCAAGTCCAAGCTTCAAACCCTCACTCACTGGGCACAGAGCACCACGTCAGCACGAACACTGCTCTTTCAAATCTCTTGTCTCCCATTCCTTCAAATCAGACACCAAACTCCAGTCACCATTCTATTTTCCCTTCAGAGAAGTAAGGAAAAAGATAGAATAAAACACTGCATGGGCAGAGCACACTTCTATCCAAATAGAATTCCCTGTTCCTTCTCATACGGGCAGCCCGACATCACCCATACTAATGAGAGGCACCACAAGTTCCATCCTCATGGACATACTGGACCTTGTGTTTTTCCTTTTGATATCCAGATCTCAAAGTCAATGTCTAGATTGCTTTCTTAAAAGAACAAGAATAATAATGACATGGTCACGTAAAGGTCTGGGTCTCCATAACCAGACAACATGGCTCTCATTCAGATAAGGAGGAAGACACAAACTCTTCCCAGGAAGCAAAGCCCACACCCTCAGGGATCCTGACTGCCTCATGGGTGATGGGCTCCTTTACTCTGTGGAGATGTCTGAGTGTAAAGGATGCCGGCACCCTCCAGGATTCATTCTGTTTTCTTCATAAATTCCCCAGTTCAAGTCACAAGTGAATAACTGTGTCAGGTTTCAGAACCCAGGATGGACCACCAATTAAGCAGCCCCCCCACCAGGGTAGGGTGAATGTTCTCTGGGAGCGCAATGACCCACTCCCCAAGCTACTCAACAACCCACACTCCTTCTCCGTGTGTACTCCTCACAAAAGCCACTGCTCCCTGTTAGAGCCCCATGGTGGTGTTTTACTTTTTAAAAATATTTTCTTATATTGGAATGTGGTTCATGGAAGAGAAAAACATGAACACCCACAAAGAATTCTTTTACAATTTCAGAAGATTTTTTCCCACTGTTTAATTAAAACAGGAAATAAAAATGCACAGATCGCCCCTTCCACTGGCACGTATGATTCACAGTGGTGACTTAAAGAAGAGCAAGAAATACAAGAGGAACAGATGTATGAAATGACCCGTCATTTCATCAAGCAGGTTTTGAAACTCCACACACACTCAGAGAAAGAAGCCCAAACCAACGTCTTGGCCTGGAGGTCTCAACTGGAGGGACAGGGACAGACAAAGAGCGCATGTGTGTTGGCTGAGGCCGGTGGCACACAGAAGGTGCCCTGCCAGCTCTCCACCTGGGCCTCCCCTGTCCTCAGCCAGGAACCTGCTCACAGCCCTGACCTGTCACAACTGTCACATGGGGGACACACAGCTACCCCTGGAGCCAGCCCTGCCCACACGCTCCTGCAGAATGCACTCCGCTCTCCTCCAGGACCCCTGTCAGCTCTACCCAGACCTGAAACTCCCCTGTCTGATGCAAAATTCCAGGATTCCCCCCCTTATCAAAATGGCACTGCCCCAAGGCTTTCATAAATGTGTCATATTTCTCTCCACTTACCTTCCTACTGGGGCAAACTGTCAGTCACGTATCAGTGGAACATGAACGTGCTCTGAGATCTGAGTCTTTCATTGTAGACTTCTGAGGATTCCTTGGGCAGTAAATACCATAGCCTATGACGGGGGTTATGAAACTATTCTTTACAGAATAATACAGCCCAGATAACATCATTTTTAGTTGCTCTTCATTAACCCAAAATTTCTGTGTAAAAGCCTTTACGCAGACACTACTTTCCAGCAATTTCCTGAGGAGAAACAAACTATGGGATAAGCTGACTTCACCCAGCGTTAGGCAAGCAGTTCCAGAACTCACCCCAGGGCTCCTGGAGTCCACCAAGGCCTTTAAGGCCACCAGTATCCTCTATCCAGGAGAATTCCCAGAGACTCTCCTTCTGATTCCACCACCAAAGAAACTACAGAGAAAATATGGCACGTCAAAATATCTAGATGATACATTGAGTCAAACTAGAAAGTCAAGCTTTACTTTTAAATGGTAAAAGCCTACTTTGAATAATTTTGAATTTTCTCTCTATCTTAATTGCAACTCTTTTGATGAAAACACTAATCAGTTATGAAACATCAGCTTTGACAAATGACAGGAGATCATCCAAGTCTCTATCTGGCGGCAAAAAGCCACCTACCTCTAGATGGTGGCCATTCAACCATCCCCCAGGCCCAAGAGAATAAACAGTTAAAAGGATAAAGGATAAAATTATATGTTAAATAAAGATAAAGGATCAAATAATATAAAGGATCAAATTATGTTAGATAAAGGATCAAATAAAGGATAAAGGATCAAATTATATGTTAAAAACAAACAAAGAGTAAATCTCATCTTCCTTCTCTAATACAAGTGACTTTCTAGGAAACAGATGTGCAGATTACATTTTGTAAACAGTAAATGAACAGAGAAAATGGTATTCCCTGTGATGTTCTACCCGCAGGGAAAGTGAGTAACTCTTGCACCAAAGCCAGAATTCGGACAGCTACTTCAGTTTGACTTCATGGCTCAACTAGAGAAAAGAGAAAAGCCCAGGAGGTTTTGGGTTAAAAAGAAGTTTTACCTTCAGTCCTGACATGTAAGTGACATTGCGCCAATGTCCCTGCTGCTTTCTCGGAACACTCATGTCCTGCGACGAGATGCATGACTGACTCAGAGGCTGCTGTTCAAAACTTTGGGTCTTGTGGAGCCCGATCAGAGAAGTGTTGTCAGCTGGGAATACGAAGGCACCTCTGACCTAAGGCAGGCACACCTGCTTCTGTTCCTGGGAGAAGGAAAAACACATACTTGTTTTTTTTGGTTTTTTTTTTTTGGAAACACATACTTCTTTCTTAAGTAGTAATTATCAACATTCTAAAGTAGACCAATGACTTTGTCTTTTTTGGAAAAGTGAAATTACCCTTCCAAATGAACACCTCAACTCACCTGTTCCTCATGCAACTTGAGTGGGGTCTGGTTTCCTCCAGCTTCCAGGACTCCACCTGGAGGACGCTCCTGAAGGATCCTGATAGCCCATTACCACCATCCCCTGGGACACGGGGCACAGTGCTAAAATTGGGGGATGGCTCTAGGGCTGTTACCACCACACCTGTGCCTGGAGGGATCAGGAACCTGGAGGACCCTCCAGCGGGATCCTGACAGCCTATTACCACCATCCCCAGGGAACACGGGGCACAATGCTGAAGCTGGGGGATGGCTTTGGGGCTTGTTAGTGCCACACCTGTGCCTGGCAGGGTGGGGGGGCAGGCAAGAACCCAGAGGACCCTCGTGCACATTACCACCAACCCCACAGACAGGGCACAAAATGCTGAAGTGGGGAAACTGTTCTGGGGCTTGTTAGCACCACACCTGTGGGGGTGGGGAACAGGGGACATCCTGCTGAATTCGGGGTGCTGCTCAAAGTCTATTACCTGCACTGTGCCAGGGGACAGAGGCACCTGACTGAAGTTGCGGACTGTGTGCTGTCTTTACATGCACTCTTCCTGGGGAACACGGAAAACCCTGAAAAGTCTGCAACCCATCCCACAAAAGCTTGGGTGTGTTTGTGCCTTGGAGTTCAGGGGTCTGGGATATACCGCCAATTGATGGACATCAGAAGAGAACTTCAAGGGAAAAAGAAAACCATCTGAGTCCCCACAATGAACTCTTTTCATGGGCCCTTTGAAGACCCTACCTGCAGGACCCCCATGCCAGCACACAGCCCACACTCACCGAGCCAGAACCCTGCCTAGGATCTTTCCCAGCACCCCTTTGCCTGCCCCATATCCTAAGGCAGCTCTGGGTCTGCCACAGAGGACATAGCTCCACCCCCATGTGCTGATGGGTCGGGAAGGGTGGTGCCCTGAGCCCATGGATGCAGCATCTGGCCCCTTCCGGGGACCCCTCTGGCTCCAGACCACCCTCAGAGCCCTGCCCCTTCCCTTTCTGCACAAGCCCTGCCTGCAGACCTGTTCCTGACTCCCAGCAAGGTCAACTGTTCTCAGACCTTCCCAGTCTTGGGCTTTAGGAAATGCAATTCCACTACAACATCCTACTCTGCTTTACCTCTCCACCGATGTTCTTCTGCCCCCACAGAGATCCAGAAGTGTATAATCTTACATCTCAGGCTGACTTCATGGGTGTTCAAAGTGTTCTAGTGGATATTTAGCTCATTTCAGGGGATGGGTTGAAACAAGGTCTTCCACTTCTCTGCCATCTTGCTCTTGAATATGTCATTTAAATATGATTTTTTAAAATATTTTATTTATTTATTTGACAGAGATCACAAGTAGAGAGGCAGGCAGAGAAAGAGAGGGAGGGAAGCAGGCTCCCTGCTGAGCAGAGAGCCCAATGCGGGGCTCAATCCCAGGACCCTAAGATCATGACCTGAGCTGAAGGCAGAGGCTTAATCCACTGAGGCACCCAGGCACCCCTAAATATGATTTTTTTTTTAGAGTGGTTGTCTTTGGGACTTCATGTTGAAACTTGTGATGCCTGTCTGATAATCTAGGTCTTTCAGTTATTTTTCATCCCCGCCCCCGCCAACCTTTTTTGATAACCCTACATGTTCCAGCCAAAAAGCTTCAAAAAAATGTTCTTTTCACAGCATATTTTTCCCTTTTGATTTTTGCCTTCTGCCGAAATGTTCAGGGACAAATGATCCACTTTTCTCTCTTTGTATTTTATAAAAATGATGTAATTGTCTTTTTATTTTAACTTTGCCTGCTCAACTCTTCTCATCCAGAGTTCATCTTATAGAAACATGTACCATTGCTTTTCCCTTAGGTAATAGAATATTCTCCCTTATGTTGAGGGTTAAGGAAGAGAAATAGAAAGGGACATATGTATGTCAGTGGAATTCGAGGTCCTGATGAGCAATTACTCCCTGTGGGTACATCTCACTGTAGCCTCCCCAAAGGCAGCACTTACATCTGTCACATTTAACACCAATGAGACTATCAGGTTTTTATTATTTTACATGCAGATGTGTTTATGCACACACATTTTGAGAGTACAGTTTTGATCCCCAAGGTTTTCTTTCTCTCTAGAAAACAGTCCTGCCCATACAGGAGCCACAACAGGACGAATACATTTGGGGAATAACTAATTGTGCTGCTTTAGACAAAGTCTTTTTGGGTAGAAGAGATATTTGATGAAAGGATGCAGAAACCTCATTGAAACAAAGTACCTGTAGATATTTGATACAAACTGACTGAAGAGGGCTCCACCATCCATTACCAAGATAGGTACCCTCCCCATCTTCCCCTCTCACTGTTTCTTGTAGCACAGGCTTTCAAGTGTCTGTCTCTTTCTTTATGTTGGGACATTCTCTTTTCCTGCAGGTTGGTGTCCTCTGTTCACACATCTGTCTGCACTGAAACAATGAGCTCAGGGTCACATGACTCATTGGTTCAGTTATGTTTCACCCACTGTCTATGGTTGGGATACTTAATTTAAATTCATGAGCAAGTATTTTGATGGTGTGTTAGCTCGACAGTGGATTGGATCTAGTGCCTGCTATTGGATCCAGTCGATCACAGTAACCCCACAATGGGTAACAAGAGTATTGTAGACTGTTTCAGGCTTGAAAGCAGAGCTGGTGTATTTAGGGACTAGAAGAAGTCACAATGATGTGACTGGCTAAAGATAGAAGTGATTTTTGAGAAGACCAACTTTTTTTTTTTAAGATTTATTTATTTATTTGACAGACAGAGATCACAAGTAGGCAGAGAGGCAGGCAGAGAGAGAGGGGGAAGCAGGCTCCCCACCAAGCAGAGACCCAGATGCGGGGCTCGATCCCAGGACCCCGGGACCATGACCTGAGCCAAAGGCAGAGGCTTTAACCCACTGAGCCACCCAGGCGCCCCCCAAATCACCCTTCTTGTTTAGAAAAATGTCTCGTCCTATATTTAATCCCCTTTGACTGGCTGACATTTTAGGATCTTTCAGTTTTATTTAATTGTCCAGGACCTCTCACTTTCTCCCACTTTTATTATTGGCTTTCTTTCTGCGTGGTTCCTGGTGCTCACTTGATCTCTCCTATAAGCCCTGGAACCCCTCTGGCTAGAAGATACATCTTTCAGCTGTGCTGGACACATGGCATCTCTCAGCCTTACCCCTGACTCTTTCCTCATCTCGTGCTGAGAAGCATTATTCCACTGTAACTCAGGGGTCTAGACCCAAACTCCAGGACTAGACTATCTGGTGAGTATTTGGACCCCCTCTGAGGTGCCATTTAATGTCTAGCTTACTTATGTGATTCTTCCATTTATTTCTAGAGAGAGTGGATGGGAACTTTTTACTGACACAATAGTTACTTTCTTATAACTTCGTTGGTCATGTTTCAAAAGTAGGAGATATGTTATTTTCTGAAACATGAATGAAAACTCAATTAGCGCTTAGAGAGGCAGACAGCAAATGGGGCTATTGCCGTGAGAAATCTGGGTCAGCAAAGTCATCGTGTTGGAAGGGCATCTGAACAGGGAGGACATCGTTTCAGGCTAAAGATATTAGTTAACTGCACTTGTAAATTCCTCGTGTTCAGATTTTTGACATTTTCTCTTGAGTCTCCTTGAGGCCTGTATTAGGTTCTTATTTGAGGTGCACAGAAATCACTCACTTCAAAATTATATTGTAGGCTTCCTGACAAACTCGCCATTGGTCTTTCTATCCAAGGAGGGTCTGAAAATAAATCTGAGTCTTTTAACAGCAGCAGCATTACAGCACCAAGGCTCTTCCTCTCCCGCCCGAGATGCAAGCCTGACACAGGATATTGGGTCACGTCCTGACCCTGTGCACTAGGTCCAGTAACCAGACTGAATCACTTTATCAGCTGCAGAGTCAAAGCTAGGAGCAGAATTGTTTAAGGAAGTTTCAGCATTTCCCCCATCCGGCAGGAAATGATTGAAAGCGGAACCAGAGGGTGATATTTGGGGACCAATAATGACTAACGAGAGGGTGTCTCCACCTTCCTGGGGTTGTCTTTTTCTACCTGTGCTCCAGGAGCTTGGCTAGAACGTGATGGGTCAAGTGTCATAAGGAGCACAGTCAACCCACAGTGTCACCCTCAGTGAGCCATCTGGCCTCCATGGTACCCCATTTCCACATAAAGTCACAGTGTTATGTAGGATTGACAGCTCCTAGAGCAGGCCGTGGGTTGCTTGGTGCATTGTGATTGGCTGTGACATGTGTCGCAGTAAATTATCACTGATTACATTTAAGGGAGTGACTTTAAAGGCCGCTCCTGACACTGTCCCTCTTATTTGCTTGCACTGAGATATGCTTTTGTGAAAGACTAGAGGGTCACCTGAGTGGCTCAGTGGGTTAAGCCACTGCCTTCGGCTCCGGTCATGATCTCAGGGTCCTGGGATCGAGCCCCACATCGGGCTCTCTGCTCGATGGGGAGCCTGCTTCCCCCTGCCTCTCTGCCTACTTGTGATCTCTCTCTCTCTCTCTGTCAAATAAATAGATAAAATCTTTTTAAAAAAATGTTTAAAAGAAAGACTAGAAGGTAAATGGGCTTCCTGGGTAGCAAAGCACCACAGACCCGATGGCTGAAAACATCTGAAATTATCCTCTCACAGTTCTGGGGCCAGAAGTCAGGTGTGGGTGGGGCAGGGCTCCCTCCTGAGGCTCTGGGCTGCCTTTCCTCTGGGGAATCATGAATCCTAAATAGCAGCGGGAACATCCCAGCTGCTCATGGGCCGTCGGAGCTCTTGAGGATGATCAGCTCCCAAGAGTGTGTGCTTTTCTGAAGACACAGATGTCTCTGGAAAAATCAGTAAAACACTGCAGGTAGTTGAAGACATGACCTTCTCTGACTTTCGCACTGCTTTTTAGGAGTCCTTCATCTGGCCTTTGGGGCCTTTTAGATGGGTCCTACCGAAACACCCCCAGGTCACTGGGGTCTGTCTCCTCTCAACATTCCAGATGGGACATTTGTTTGAGATGTAGCGATCATTGTTGCTTTTGGTGGCGTGCCACTGTGTGGATTCTGTGTTATATTCATCCAATGAAAGATCCTTGGGTTTGTTTCCATTTGTGGTGATTGTGAATAAAGCTTCTATAAACATTTATGCAAAAAAAAGTCAATGCATATTGGTATTTATTTGCAACAAATGCACGGCAAGTCATTTCTAGATGTAAATGAGGACTCTGAAAATGTTTTCACAGTCATGTATCCGGTTCAAGAATAACCATTTCTAATCTGTAGTGACCGTGCTTGATATTCCATTAATAGGGCTGGATTTGGGGTCCTGTTGATGAGGGAGCAGAAGGCTGGCTGAGGACAAAGCAAAAGGCTGACACTTCGAAATCTCCCCCTCATCCCCACCACTCCTGGGTGGGACAAATGTGACATTCTTCAGGAATCTCCCAACTATCTTGATGTTAATGGCTTGCTAAAAGGGAAAGACAACCTTGATCAATGCTGCAAGACCTCAGGTATCAGGTACCTTGTAGGCCCTCTTTAGCATATAAAAGTTCTACGGAAACCTCCCTTTTCCTTACTTCCCCCACCCCCATGGTACGTAACCTGCCATCCCTCACAACCCCGGGTAGCCGCTCTTCCTTCTTCTTCTCCCCATGCTTTAATAAACCTCCATTTTGCACCAAAGATGTCTCAAGAATTCTTTCTTGGTCATCAGCTTCAGACCTCACCCCACCGAACCTCACCTGTGTTCTAGAACTTCATCATTTTTCACCCGAACATGGGACTGTGAGTCTTTACATTTGGACTCTGAGCTTCAGTGCAAAATAGGTGAGTATTTTCTTCTTCCTTTAGTCTCATTTCAGGGGCTTTTCAAGGAGTGTGTGGTCTTATTGGAACACTTCCATGTAATTGCTCAGGCTATAATCCTCTAGCCCGTGGCTACTCTACGGGGAGGAGAACATCTGCCTTTTGGCTGGAAGTCAGTACCCTGGCTGGAGTGGTAATAAGACCCAGAAACTGGATGCCCTCTCTCTGTTCCTGTTCTTATATAAAGCTGTCTCTCTTGGGCACAGGATGGCCACCTAAGTCACTAGGATGGCTGCCAATCTTAAGACTCCCATGTGAAGTTTCCTCCTGACTGATCTAATGTGATCGCCTCCACATCCCTGGTCTAGGCACTTCTGGCCACAGGACCTCCATTGGGAGCCAGCTGAAACCAGTACCCGATTGAATTAAAGTGCAACTGGGGACCATTTCCTAGGGAAGTTGGCTGTAAGGACCACATGTGTTGGAATGTCGCATAGAGGGGCGCCTGGGTGGCTCAGTGGGTTAAAGCCTCTGCCTTCGGAATGTCGCATAGACCATGATGGATTTCAGTCTTTACTGTTTCTTGTCAGTGTCTTCTGCAAACTACTTAAACTATGAAATTGGGTAATTTCCCTTTGCCAAACTTTTCTAGTATTTCCATGGGTTAAAATGGCAAAACAGTATGCAGTCTTCAGGACAGACAATAGCATGGCAGTATTTTGGTCCATTCACCAGGCACCCACATCCCTCCAGGGCCTTTTATGGCAGGAATGCCTTCCTGGGGAAGGCATATTGTGATCAATAGTGATGTCTTGAGGGACGCCTCTGGTCGCTTTTGACACACCTCTGACATATCATGTGTGGGATGCCACCCAGGAGTCAGGGGGATTTGGTAATGGACCTTCTTTACTTTTCTGGGAGCATGGCCTCAGTAGGCTTCTTCAGTTCCCAAGGACTCTACCTTGGGGTGCCTTTTAACCCACTGGAAATAATTTGGATTGCAAAACTTAGGAAAGGACTGAGCTCCTGTAACTGCATGGCCTCAGTTGGATCTATAAGGTAGATGGTCTCAGCAGAAAACAGGGCAAATAAACTTAGGGTATCTTCATTGCTCATACCCAGGCCTTCATTGCTCTATACCAGGACCCCAACCTAAGGACCTTTTGCAGAATGTGTTTGCCCAAATGAGTCAGCTAGTAAATTCCCTCCTGACATATTGGATGATATTTATGTAAATAAGCCTCCTAGTAAACCCAGGTTGCTGGAGGATCTGTACAGGCTATCTGTAGCAAAGGGGACTCTGCCTTTTATCTCTCTGTTCCTCCTAATAGATGTGGGGGCTTCTCCCTCACTCACTTTCATGTTAATGGCTATAACTGGAGCCAACTGGGGTTCATCTAACTCGAGACGGAGACTGTAAGGAATATTCCCAAGCAGCTGCCAAAACTCGCTTTGTTTCAGGGAAATTCCCTGTCTTCTCTGGCCCAACCTGGATTGCTTATCCCCTTCCCCCTTGCTGGCAGGAAAACATGGCATCTGCTCCTCTGTTGGGGCTGATGAGCTCAAAACTGGGAATCCTTTCTCTGCCTTCTGGCAGCACTTTGTTCTTCTGTCTCCCCCTTCTGTTTCTGCACCAACATGGGTGTGGCCTGCATGACTGGCCTCTAGACCATGCACCACGGCTCCTTCTCTCTTCACTGTCAAGGAGCAAGAAAAGCACCCCCTGGACCTAACACCCCCCACTCCAGATCCTCCCACCCGTGTCTCAGGTAAACATTCAAAGTGGAGTGGGCCCAGGTGGAAGGTAAATCAGCATTTAAACTAAGTTAAGTTTGTTGGTTTGATTAAGATAGACATGTCTTTGAAGTTGCAGCAGTAAAGGTGAAGCTTTTATTCTTTTTCTTTTTTTTTTTTTTTTTATTTGACAGATAGATGACGAGTAGGCAGAGAGGCAGGCAGAGAGAGAGGAGGAGGCAGGCTCCCCGCTGAGCAGAGAGCCCAATGCGGGACTCAATCCCAGGACCCTGAGATCATGACCTGAGCTGAAGGCAGAGGCTTTAACCACTGAGCCACCCAGGCGCCCCGGTGAAGCTTTTATTCTATCAAGGTTTACTGAAGGTCAAATAACCTCGTGTTACCTCTGTTGCAATTTGTTAGCAAAAAGATGACTAAACTGATGGTTCATTGTCTCAAAGTTTTCATGGGTAATTGTTGAGATAACTTTCAGAGTCTTTGGTAATGTGAAAGTTTATAAAGTTTTGCTTGGATGACAAATGGAATTAAATTTGTTGGACATCTAGGTCTTTCAAACAAGATAAAAATGCTAAGTCATTAATTACTGGATGTAGGTTTGTGCTTTTGACTTCTTACAGCAAAGAAACTAAGAATATTTAAATCTGTTGGTAAACATGTTTTGTTAACTGATTCATAAATTTGCCATCTAAATAATTCTGTTATAACAATTCACAATTGGTTAATGACTGACTAGAGACTAAGGTGTTTCTAAAAGTACAAAATTCTGCTAACTATAACTAAGACTAATGGAAATAAGGGAAACAACTCGGTATGTGGGAAAGATACATAAGAAAGATAAGGAATGGGAATGCACTTTGTTAAAGATAAAAGGTAATTTGTTCTAAAGAAGTTGGTTGTTTGGAAAGATGGCTTGGGACACAATCTAAATGCAAAGGAAAGTTGTAGAAGGTTTGTGAAGGGAAATTGGAATGGAATGGAATTTTAGGTATGGTCAGGATGGACTAAGATTGAAATGAATGTTTTTTGTTTGTTTGTTTTTTGTTTTTTTTTTAAAGATTTTATTTATTTATTTGACAGAGAGAGATCACAAGTAGATGGAGAGGCAGGCAGAGAGAGAGAGAGAGGGAAGCAGGCTTCTTGATGAGCAGAGAGCCCGATGTGGGACTCGATCCCAGGACCCTGAGATCATGACCTGAGCTGAAGGCAGTGGCTTAACCCACTGAGCCACCCAGGTGCCCCGAAATGAATGGGTTTTAAAGGTACATTGGTATAAGATTAAAATAGCCTCCATTCAAAAAGACAGTTTTCTTTTTTTTTTTTTAAGATTTTATTTATTTGTCAGAGAGAGAGAGGGAGAGAGAGCGAGTGCAGGCAGACAGAATGGCAGGCAGAAGCAGAGGGAGAAGCAGGCTCCCTGCTGAGCAAGGAGCCCGATGTGGGACTCGATCTCAGGACGCTGGGATCATGACCTGAGCCGAAGGCAGCTGCTTAACCAACTGAGCCACCCAGGCGTCCCAAAAAGACAGTTTTCTTAAATCTACTGTTAGGAAGAAAATGTAAACAGTTGTTTACTCTTTACCTGTCTAGAAAAACCATTTTCCGCATTTTGCCTATATCCGGTCTTTAACATCCCTAATTATATTTAGGCATGTGCTTTAAAACTTTATTATAAGATTTTAGCAAATGCTGAGAAGATTGAAATTGTAGGCTTTTCCTTGGTATGCTAAGTTACTCAGGAGGTACTGCTAAACAAATGATAAACCTTGGGTTACATTTGGGTAAAGGCTGTAACTATTCTAAAGGTTCTATGCATTTCCTAGAGTTTTAATGTTTAGATAAGATCACTTGATATTGTAATTATTGAAGTGTTATGTGTCAAAAAAAAACCTGATTTCCTTGCCAGCTAAATTGTAAACTCTCAAGCTCTTTACCATATCTATTCTGAGTTTTTGTCATTTATAATTGTTTTAATTCTCTTGTAAAATGAACTTCACCTTAAAGGAGATTCATATAAAGGACTTTCAGGACAAATACAGGTATTTGATATGTTAAAAATCCTAAAACCGAAATGGGTAAGAATTTCCAGAACTAAGTAAAAGCTGCATTCAAACTAAACCAGAATTAGTAACATGGCACTAAATGAACTAAAAGATTATAGTGTTCTGTCTCTTATTTAAAACATTGCTGGTTCTATAGTGTTTGCTCTTCCACACTAAGGAAAATTTTACTTAAGGTATCTGTGACTTACAGAAATGTAAAAATATTCATTTATAAACAAATCAAGGCATTCAACTTTTCTCTCTATCTGAACCCTCTGAAACTCAAAAGGTCTCAGCAAGTATTCTTTCTTCCATGGCAATCAGTCATTTGCATAAGTTCAATAAGAATCTGTTATCCTTGTAACAGGACACCATTGGAAACACTGGTTATTTTACCAAGGCTTTGACTGGAATGTCATATTTGAGAAAGACTCAGATATGAACAGACTGCTTAAAGGACCTAAGGTTGACTTTATAAAACCTGGAGCCATAAATCCCTTGGAACTGTTGGCCTGATACCTTGCTTACAGAGTTCCAAGCAGCCTCAGCAGGTGAGTAAAGAATGTCACTTCCTGGCAGGTGCAGGAATCTCAGGATACTTTGGGGACCACAGGAAGAGGAATTCGCCCAAATTAACTGGTATTGCAGGCATGTCTGATGGCAAGTATGTGGCTTGGCTTCTGGCCTGGAGAGGCCACTTTTAAAAGTTCAACCTAGAGATTCCCTATAAGAAGTTCCAGCAAAGCAGATTCTAAAAGATCTATATGATCACTCACTGTTCTTGCTGATCTTATATAAATAATTAGGCCAAATCTGTTTAAACTGGACTTGTTTTTTTGGATGAATTAGTCCCAATTTGGCTATCTCTGGAAATGAGGGTTATTTTAGAGAGAAAAATTATATTTTAATAACACACCTTTATGGATGTTAAATTCTAGATTTGTCTTTAAATGTTTGTTTACCTAAGCTAGACAACCTGAGTAAACTTCAGAAAAGTTGCACAATAGCTCATTTAGATGATCTTCTTGCCTTTTTATTCTGTGGGGATAATAACAGAACCCCATGGCATATGATTAAACAACTGAAAAAATGGGATTGATCCCCCAGCAATTGTATAACTTAACTATCACCTTGTGTGTGGCTGGGATAATGAAATTACCTAAAAGCCAGCATACCCCACTCCACAGGATTATCTATGGAGTTGTGGAGATAATGGATGACCCCACATTCTTTATGATTGGATTGGATGATGTATGTGGGACTCCCCTTATCTCTTGACAAGTTTTCTCTCACTTGCCAGTGGTCCTCTGTAGTCAGGATATTGTTAAGGCTGGACCACTCAAAGGGCTTACTCATTTCATCCCTTAGTCATATTTATCCTAGAAGCCAACTCTGTTGAGGTACAGTTGCAAACAAATGCGTTAGCTGAGTATAGTACAGCCCTCCTTGTAAAAGGAGCCTCAAAGCTCACTATGGGATAGTCCCTGACTGTAATGACTTCACTTCAGGCCCAAAATGTCCTAGACACCAAAGGCCACCAATGGGTGATGGAGGCCAACTTATTAAATACTAGGCTACCCTTACAGATATGCCAGAAATAAAACTTGTCAGACTTTAAACATAGTTATCCGTATGCCTGAACCTGACCATTGTACTTCTTTCTCTATAGAGCAAAAACTGATAGATTATTGATCTTGCTTACTCTAGTTGGCCAGATTTAAGAAGCCCCTATTAGGGGCGCCTGGGTGGCTCAGTGGATTAGGCCGCTGCCTTTGGCTCGGGTCATGGTCTCGGGGTTCTGGGATCGAGCCCGCATCGGGCTCTCTGCTTAGCGGGGAGCCTGCTTCCCCCTGACTCTCTGCCTACTTGTGATCTCTCTCTCTCTGTCAAATAAATAAATAAAATCTTAAAAAAAAAAAAAAGAAGCCCCTATTAAAAATACAAATGACAGTTGGTTTACTGGTGACAGTAGTTTTAATAAAAGGAGTAAGAAATGCTGGGTATGCCATAGTGCTCACTAGCACTTTGCAATTGCCAAAGCCTTACAAATTGATACTTAATACTGACTCCAAATATGCTTTCCTAGTCCTACATGTCCATGGAGCAATGTGGAAGAAAAGGGGATTATTATCAAGCCACATTCAAATAACAGGCCTAAAATTATTACTCTTAAGGCTGTACACCTACCTAAGGAGGTAGCGGTGATTCACCTCAAAGGACATCAAAAGGATATGACCTTCAGAACCAATGAAAGTAAATACAAGGTTCACACCATGCCACTGATTTGGGGCAAAAAGGCCATGGAGGTGACAAAAACTTCGTGAAAGAAACCTGTCCCTAGGTTTGGACTCCCTCGGTCCCTACTAAGTAACGATGGACTGCCTTTTATTACACATTAAAAAATGGCCCTTCAAAACTGAATAACCCTTGATATCATGACTGCAGTTACAGAAACCCAAAATTGGAGGACTGTCTCCTAAAGGGACCCAATGGTTATATGACTCTAACTTGTGCTCGTGGCTTCCCCCAGGCTGGATAGGCCGCTGTACCTCTAGGTCTTGCCTGGAATCACGGATGCATTATTAAAGCCATTACCAACCTAGCCAACCTTCGAGAACTTAAAACAGTGGTGAACTTGTTCTGTCTCATTGGTATGATCAACTAACATCCACTATGTTCCCCCTTTGGAACTGGAGGATGTTTGGCACATAAAAGCTCTTAATAAGTACATGGTCAGTCCTAAATGACCCTCAAAGTAGCATTTCTCTATTACTATTAAAATGCTATGGTAATACAAATGTGTAAAGCAGCTTTACAAAATAGAATGGCAAAATACTATGTTTATGTTCCAGATTATCACAGAACATTTCTTGGGTTCTAACATACTCAAGTTGGCACTTTAAACAGTCCCTCTTTCCTTTAATGATTGATTAAACTCCTGCACTGGAAAAGGGTTTTTTGTCAACTAGCAAAAAACTTAATTGAGCTTCATTTTCTTTTTGCTACACTCATCATGTTTTGCTGTTTTCTCCCATGTCTCCTCACCTGACGTGGACTCCTTCACTGCCATAACTCTCACAGATGATCCTTTCCACTTGGGAAGATCACCTGAGCAGTCTTCCCTGGATTCAGCTGCTTCTGTCTTTCATAACTCCCCTACACATTCCCCAACTGACCAGTGTTGACCCGAGTAGGTAGGGACAACTCTATGCCCCTATTCAGCAGGAAGATGTTACAGAAGATGAGACCTTCCACCTTCAGCTACCTTAAAGATTTAAGGGTCAAAATTGTTCAGTGGGGAATGATGAGGGAGCAGAAGCCTGGCTGAGGACAAAGCAAAATGCTGACACCTCACCCCCACCACTCCTGGGTGAGACAAATGTGGCATTCTTTAGGAATCTCCCAACTATCTTGATGTTAATGGCTTGCTAAAAGGGAAAGACAACCTTGATCATCATTGCAAGACCTCCGGTATCTTGTAGGCCCTCTTTAGCATATGAAAGTTCTGTTGAAACCTCCCTTTCCCTTACCTTCCCCCAACCGCATGGTACATAACTTGCCATCCCTCACAACCCAGGGCAGCAGCTCTCCCTGCCCACGGGTCCTGTTCCCATGCTTTAATAAACCACCATTTTGCACCAAAGATGTCTCGAGAATTCTTTCTTGGTAGTCAGCTCCGGACCTCACCCCACCAAACCTCACCTATGTTCTAGAACTTAATCACTGTGACCTCTGCAACTGCCCTTAGAAGGGCCCCTGCTTGCTTTAATGCTTTGCTGGAGTTGTTTTGAAATTCTGCACTGGGACCCACAAATTATGTAGTCAGACTAATAAGCATAATCAATGGGAAATTTTCATAATTGTTACACTTTCCCCAATCTCTCGAATGTTCATATACGACAGGTTTTTTTTTTCCTTAACTCCCCCCACCCCCAGTGTTGAATATTCTCTCAAAAAGGAGCAGACAATATTGAGATGAAAAGAAGGCCATAGCTGAGAAATTTAAGAGCATGTGTTTTCCCCACCTGGCAAATTAGTTCTGGCCATTGGTACTTTCCAGGCTGTGCCTGGGTTACCAGAGAGTCTGGCCTTGCCTGACCAAGAAGGATTGTTGTGATAAGAGGTGACTTTCTGGAACAAAGTATAGCTGTGGTCACCTGTGTTTCTCTTGAAATTTCACCTGCCTCCTCCACTATGATTGTTCATGGTTACAGTGTTGCATGATTTTCCATGTTATTAATTCACAGCTTGTAAAATCTGGAAAGCCTCTTCTCTGAGCCCAGTTTGACCAGGACTCACTGTCATGGGTAGCATATTCGTTCTACAGCTGTCACAATAAATTACCACAACCCTGCCGCCCTCGAGCAACAGAAGTTTATTTTCTCACACTTCTGGGGACCACACATCCAAAATAAAGATGTCAGTGGTAATGGTTCTTCCTGGAGGCTCAGAAGGAAAATGGTTCCACACCTCCCCCCTCCCTCCTGGGGACTGCTGGCAATCCTTGGCGTCCCCCAGCCTGTCGGTGGATGCCTGCATCTCTGCCTCCATCCTCACGTGGCGGCCTTCCCTGAGTGTCTGTGTGTTGGCCTCTGTGTGTCTTTGGTTTTGCGGCCCACCCAATAATCCATGGTATCCTCACCTGGAGAGCCTTGACATCATTCCATCCGCAAAGACCCTTTGGGCATATAAGGCCGCGTTCACAGGTTGCAGGTGGATAGATCTTTGGGGAGCCACCACTCCGCCCACCACAGCTAGTACGTGCCTTTCTGTGGTTCAAATCCCTTAAGCCTCTATGAGGCAAACAACTGCTTTAAATAATGGTACGTGGTCCTGGGGGCTGTGGCCAAGAGACGGGAGCATCCCGCACTCACTGGTGCGCAGGGCTTCCAGCCTGTGCCAGACACCTTACATTTCCAGGAATTTTGCAAAACCCATTTATTTCACCCAGCCATTACTAAAAACTAAATGGTATAAATTCCCCAGTGAAATAAGTGATAGTAAACCCCAAAGCTGCATATGCTCAGGACGCATCACTTCCTGATGGTTTCCCCACATTTTACTGTTCCGCGCTCCGAGTTTATGCACGTCTGGCGCACCTTCAGGGTGTACAGCTGACCGTCCCTCCGCAGGGCCAAGCAGAGCTCCCCTGGGAGCGGGACGTCCGCCGTGGCGGCCGTGTTCATACCAGGTGCTGCCCTTCCAGGCCTCCCCCCACCACCCCCAGAGTCGGTCGTCCAACATTTCTGAGCACACTCGTGATGCTGGGAGCCGTGACGGTGAACACGAGGCCAGCACCCTCTGACGACGGATGCTAGGTCGCCTGGACATTAGGTTTCAGGGAGCAATTTCTTAACTGTGCCTAATGAAATGCGATCTGCAAGTTTTTAACTGAAGTGAGACTTCGCTTGTTCCTAAATTCACAAGTCAGAATCATTCTTGCCAGTCTACGTTTCCTTTTGTTTTTGAAAATGATATTATTGAACCTTGGATGATGACATAAACGTTTTCAAGAGTGCAAAGCTGATGGTTTGTCAACCCTTGCAAACCTCTCATTCGGGTCAGTCCGGGGTGATCTGACAAAGAAGCTCTTTGGGGTTGGACAGGCTTTTCAGTTGCTGGGATCTAATGGGATAGTTTAGTTTGAGTTTCTTTTTCTTTTTTCTTGGTTACGCACCACCACCTCAGGCATTAGCTGGAAGTGAGCTAAAGGGCCCCAGAAACCAGCAAGAAGATTCTGAAGGGAGTAAGATTCTAGAATAGAATTGCTTATCTGGAGGTATTTGCATAGGGAAGCCCTCGGGTCTGGTCATCTCTGGTTGAACCCGCCATATGTGGGAAGCTGTTAATACCCTCAGAGGGTGGCTCAGGGAGTACTTAAGACCCAGGAAAAGCAAATCATAAATAAAAGCAAATATGACTGAGGAGAAATATACTTCTGAAATATAGTAGAAACTCTATCTCCAGGCAGTGCCACATAGAATTCAAATCCAGAATATAACTATCCCTCAGAATAATATACTGCTTAATATACAACTAATGAGGAGTTGTACTGGTCACGCAAGCATGCTTAAAGATGACCTTGAGAAAAACATGTACGAGCAGCAGGCCTCTGGTGGAGAGGATGACATACATCATTGAACCGAGCAGCTGGGGATACCCGCCTCGCTCAGGGCAGTACACCGCCTGCTTCATGTTGGCAGAGCAGCTGGGAACACCTGGCCCTGAACGTGCTGAGGGTTGAACACCACCTGCTTCCCTTTATCATTGTCTCCCCTGCATCAGAGAAAGCCTGCTGTTAAGATCATCCATTTCAGTGTGCTCACTCAACAAATTCCGTGCTGCTCGAACAGACACACCTTACTCTTCTTTACCTGTAAGACTTGTGATCAACATATCATTCACATTCCTTCTTGTTTACCTATAAAACCTATGGCTAATGTATAACCTTCTCCTTCTCCTTTGTTAGTTGTTATCTTGTACCTAATAAATACAGGACTGAGGAGTTGTTGGGGCGACAGTCCTTCCAGCTGTCGTCCCCTCCTCCCTCTCTCTTAACAGCTGACTTGTTTGTGCCTCATTCTTCTCCCATGCGCAGTGAGGAAGCTGCAAGTGGCACCCGAACCGGGACAAGAAATGAAACAAGAGAAGAAGCCCCAGAGTGAGTTTTGCATGGCCATGCCTTTTCCTGCTGGTGAGTTGTGGGTACTTACCGCAGGGTATGGGTAATCTAGAGAGCACAAACGAATTTTGTTGAGATGGCTCCCAAAGGCAGGAGGAGCAAAAGTCAGCGAGGGCAAACTTTTGGAGCTTTTTTTTTAATTAATTTTTATTATTTTTTAATTAACATATAATGTATTATTAGCCTCGGGGGTATAGGTCTGTGAATCATCAGGCTTAACACACTTCACAGGACTCACCGTAGCACATACCCTCCCCAGTGTCCATAACCCCACCACCCTCTCCCTACTCCCTTCTCCCTGGCAACCCTCAGTTTGTTTTGTGAGATTAAGAGTCTCATGGTTTGTCTCCCTCCTGATCCTATCTTGTTTCATCTATTCTTTTCCTACCCACAAACCCCCCATGTTGCATCTCCCCTTCCTCATATCAGGGAGATCATATGATAGTTGTCTTTCTCTGATTGACTTATTTCACTAAGCATAATACCCTTTAGTTCCATCCATGTCATCACAAATGGCAAGATTTCAGAAACTTCTGGAGCTTTTAAAAGTAATTTAACAACATTGCCCCTGGTTCCCTATATTATGGACTTTGGACCTACAGACTTGGAAGAAAGTAGGTCAGGAGTTAAAACTTTTGCATGCTAAAGGAAAGACAATTCCGACTACTGTATGGTCTAGTTAGACTCTCACTGGCTCCATTCTGCAGTCTTTACAAACCCCTGATTTGGATAGTGATAATAAGTGTTCAGGAGAAACTAAAAAAGAGGGACCTGAACATGCCATCCCAGAGAAAAAAGAAATTACTAAAGTCATTGTAAAGGAAATATAAAGGAGGCATTTCTGAGGGAACAGTTGCTACTATGCCATGGCAAGAGGCACTGTCGCCACCGGCTCTGCCATCCTATGACAAGGTGCAATTTAGTGAAAAGGATGAAAAATCCAGGGACAACTCTATGCCCCTATTCAGCAGGAAGAAGTTACAGAAGATGAGACCTTCCACCTTCAACAACCTTAATAAAGATTTAAGTGCCAGGGGCACCTGGGTGGCTCAGTGGGTTAAGCCTCTGCCTTCGGCTCAGGTCATGATCTTGGGGTCCTGGGATGGAGCCCCACATCAGGCTCTCTGCTCAGTGGGGAGTCTGTTTCTCCTGCCCCCCCACCCCCACCTGCCTCTCTGCCTACTTGTGATCTCTCTTTGTCAAATAAATAAATAAAATATTTTTAAAAAAAGATTTAAGTGTCAAAAATTGTTCGGGGGAATGATGAGGGAACAAAAGGCAAAGCTAGTTATTATGGTCCTACCTCAAAAATTATCTACTACTGGTCTCTCAGCACAGAAATCAGAATTAATGGCAGTTACTACATTATTTCAAGATGTTTCTTCTACATGTAATTTTTTGTCTGATTCTTTATATACAGTGTATGTTTTACAGCATATTGAAACTGTTACTGTTTCTACATCTGATGTACTGTGATGGCACTCATCATGGTAGCTTTAAGTTTTCCTGGATGTTATGCACAAATAGATAACTTTACTTATTGGGCATATATACCTAATCTTCCCCTGCTCCGGTCCAGTAGAGTGGAGAGAAGATATAATACCAATCTATCTGAATGCATCAATATGGGTACCTGTAATATTGGATCCTAGATTGCCATTATTGCCCCAAGAGGAGGGCACAAACATTAATCTTACCTTAGGTATCAAAATAGACCAGTGTGTATCGGCAGTCATTCCAGTTGTCTTACCCCTGTTGATCAAAGATGGTTGGTGGCATCTCCTATTAATAATAGTCTAGTTAAAAAAAAAAAAAAATAATAGTCTAGTTAAAGTTCTGTTACATTTACTTTCTACTAAAGGATTCCACGCCAATGAATATCAGGGTAATTGGTATAGCGCAGCAGCGCCCCCTATTTCCAAATGCAAATTGGCGCAGATATGGTCTGATAAGGGAATTTGTCCCTTGTGGGAGGATTGTCGAGCTTCTCACCCCAGTGTCATCATTAATTCCTATGGAATAGTATGAGACTGGTCCCCCAAAGGGATGGCAGTCACCAGTTGCACTGGGAGACCTTGCTTCGCTCATGGGATCTTGGAATGGCAAGTTTCTGATCACTGTGCCTTGCCATAAACCTCTACTGGGGAAATGCGCTTCTGATTTGGCACGGGCAGGGATTTTCCGCACCATCCCCTTTTGTTGATTATCATAAAAGACAAAAGAATTTATAGAAGGTCCCCACTGCTTCACATCACCTAAGAGTTTGGTATGGCTCTTATATTTATCAGTCCAATCCATTATGCATTCACCTTTTCCCTGATGAGAGAAGAATGGGCAAGAGTATGTGTTAGAGATCCTTTTGTTTTTGTTATAGGAAAAATGATTTTTGATCATAATGAAAGAGAAATACACTGGCCCAATGTAAGACATTCACCTGAATCGATGAAAATGTTTATACAGACAATTCTATTATTCTCAGAGCTAGAAGAATAGGCATCTGGTTACTGGTGAAACAATACCGTGTTTGGGAAAGCTCTCCAGATATGCATGTACTTTTAACAGTTTTGAAGGACTGGGTTTGTAGAACAAAAAAGTTTCTTGGACTGCTTGTAGTGGCTATTTTGGGAATTATAGCCATTACTGCTACAGCTGATGAAGTTCTAGAGTGTAAGTGAGACAGAGTTGACGGCCAAGAAATAATTCTTAAGACGTCTCTGGTGCAAAAAGGTGATTTATTAAAGCACAGAGACAGGACCCGTGGAGGAAGAGATGCTGCCCCGGGGTTGTGAGGGGGTGGTAGGTTATGTACCATGGAATGGCAAGTTTCTAGTCAAGTTACTAAAGTCATTGTAAAGGAAAATATAAAGGAAGAATGTCTGAGGGAACAGTTGCTACTATGCCATGGCAAGAGGACTGTCACCACCAGCTCCGCCATCCATGGGCGGAAAGTCCCTGCCCATGCCAAATCAGAAGCACATTTCCCCAGTAGAGGTTTGTGGCAAGGCACAAGGTGTGTGCATTCTATGCAAGGCGGGGAGGTAAGGAAAAGGGAGGTTTCAATAGGACTTTCATATGCTAAAGATGATCTACAAGATACCAGATACCAGAGGCCTTGCATTGTCAAGATTGTTTTTCCCTTTGCCCTTTTAGCAAGCTATTAACATTAAGCTATTAACATGGGGAGATTCCTAAAGAATGTCACATGTGTCCCACCTAGGAATGGGGGTGGGGGAAGTTGTAAGGTGTCAGCCTCTTGCTTTGTCCTCACCCAGCCTTCTGTTCCCTCATCAATCCCCCCTGAACAATTTTGACCCTTAAATCTTTAAGGTTGTTGAAGATGGAAGTTTTCATCTTCTGTAACTTCTTCCTGCTGAATAGGGGCATAAAGTTGTCCCTAAATACTTGGGTCAACACTGATCAGTTGAGGAATGTGTAGGGGAGTTATGAAAGATGGAGGCAGCTGAATCCAGCGCTGACAGTGAAGTGTCTCTGTACGTGGTAAGGATCATCTGTCGTCGTGAAGCCATTGCAGCAATGGAGTCTTGGCACCAAGTAGAGAAACACTGAACAAGGCAACACATTAAGATTAATAAGGCTATAAGAATGAGAAGTCCAAAAAAGAGATCTTTAGTCGTTGACCACAGTCCTCCTTTAAACCAGGACCTTAACCAATCACTGAGAGAGAGAGAAAAGGATCCTGTAGAGCCCCAATCTGGGTATTCATGTCTTTTATTAGTCCTGTGATATTTTTGTGATAATCTGGGATGTACACACAACATTCTGCTTTGATAATTGCACTGTAAGGGCCTACTTAGCCAGAGCGACTCCATCTCGGTTGAACAGCCATTTTGTTGTTTACTCAGTAAAACTTAAACTGACCCTGCCCCCCTTCCCCCCAAGAGGAACTTACTTAGAAGCAAGTCCGGGAAACCAGTAAAATATGGTCGACCAGTCCCTGGTAACAGAGCCCAAATACAAAGACAGGTCAGGTCAGGTGGAGATAACAGAGCCCAAAATGCAAGGACGAGTCAGGCCAGGTGGAGACAATCTCATTAGCCAGGCTCAACCACATGGCCTTTGCTCTATAAAAGCTAGTCTGTGAAGCTGGGGGTCATCACTCTCTCTGTAAGGGATGGCCCCAACCGGTCGGTTTGATTCTCCATACTGGAGTGAAATAAAGCTTTGCTTGACCTTCACTTTGTATAAGTCTCGCTCCTTTGATCACAGACCCCGTCAGCACATGTGCCACCCTGTGCTGCTGTGAAGACATCTAAGGCCATTCTATTTTGTAGGACTGCCTTGAGCATCTGTGTGACTTCGGTATTAAATAAGGAGATTCTATTTAATGAATCATTGAGTGCCTTTGCAGTGTATTTATTAAGGGCTTCTACATGCCAAATGACATCCTCTAGTCCTACAAGATGGAGCAAAAATGGATGTTAAGTGATCATACCATTTAAAAACAGATCGTGTCCATCTTTGCTTTAAATTGGGGAGATTAGCTGGAGTAGTGATGGTTTTAGTAATGCATCCATGAATCCAGGCAAATCCTAAGGTGCAGCGACCTATCCACCCTGGAGGAAGCCAGGACCAGAGATTAGTTCCACATATCCAGTGGGTTCCATTTGGAGCTGGCCATCTAATGCCAGGTCACCTTACCCCATCAGTACCAAACCAGTCAGTAGCCCGGAGTACTATTATTTGGGAACACATTTCTAATGATAGCCATCCTAGATGTCGTGTGTTATTTGCCCAAGTATCATACTTAGGTTTTCTTTGTTCCCAGCATAAAACTGCCTTTTGACTGAACTGTCCAATAGTGGGTGTGAGCCACAAATATGTATCCCAAATTTGATATATGCCATCTTCAGTATAATGATAAGTAGGGTTTTATAGCTTAGGCCCTGGTTGGTGGGTATTAATTTGTGGGCTTGTAAAGTCAGTTAGGACTTTAATAGTTTGAGAGTATGAAAAATTTTGGTTATGTCCTGGTGAACTCCATGTCTCACTGATCATGGGCCAGGAAGAAGTATCTTGATTAGTGATAGATTTATCCTGATACATACTATCTCCATATATGATTTTTGAAATATAATCCTGTAGAGAGTGCCAACCAGTGCCCTGTAAAGGGGAAACCCACCAGGGTAACTCAGATGTACTTGACAGAGGCAAAATTCCACATATCCAATAACCCGTTTGATTTTGTATTTTTTTAATACATTTCTCTTTTTTTTAAGATTTTATTTATTTATTTGACAGACAGAGATCACAAGCAGGCAGAGAGGCAGGCAGAGAGAGGAAGGGAAGGAGGCTCCCTGCTGAGCAGAGAGCCAGACGTGGGGCTCAATCCCAGGACCCTGGGATCATGACCTGAGCTGAAGGCAGGTCATGAGCCACCCAGGCACCCAGGCGTCCAGGCGCCCCTGATTTTCTAGTTAAGCATAATGCTGTGCCCACTGTAGAAAGGAATTATCAGTTAAGATAGGTGAAAGGAAAATAAAGAGAACATACACAACTGTCACTTTCATTTGAAGAGGCATTTGAGGTCTTCTATGGGTTCAGAGGAGTAAGAAGTCATGTTAGTTTGCTCACTGGGTTCCTGTGAAGGAGGTACAGGTTTTATTCTAGATATATGGACCCATGAAGCATGTCCTTCTAGCTTTACCGCAGTGGGAGTACATAGTATGACCCAATATGGACCTTTCCATTTTGGACGTAGGTTTTCTGTTGTATCTGACTTCCAATTTTTTAAATAAATCATGTCTCTGGGATTTACATGGGTAGGTTTTCAGCTATAGTTAAATCGGGTTTTGGGAGTATATGATTAGTATATTCATTGAGTAACTTATGAGTTAAACCAGCTTCTAGAGAATAATTTAATAAAGCATTATAATCTTCATCTAATAACAGATCTACAGAAAGAAATGGTTTTCCATATAATAACTCAAAAGGGCTGAGTCCTAGAGGTTGTTTTGGAGCAGTTTGCATCCTGAGAATTCCTACTGGTAAGAGAGTAACCCAATTTTCCTGGGTTTCTAGACTAAGCTTAGTAAGATGATGTTTTAAAGTATGATTAGTTGTTTCTACTTTTCTGAAGGATTGTGGATGCCAGGCTGAATACAAGAACTATTTTAATTTTTAAGGCTTGGGCTATTTGTTGAATTATTTGAGCAGTAAAAAAAGGACCATTGTCACTTTGAAGAGATTGAGGAAGGCCAAATCTAGGGATGATTTCTCACAACAAAATCTTAGTTACTTCTATGGCTCTTGCAGTTTCACATGGAAAGGCCTTGACCCATCTGGTGAAGGTATCAACAAACACTAATAGATACTTATAGCCTTTGCAAGGTGTCATTTGTGTGAAATTAAGTTTCCAGTCCTCTCCTGGATAGGATCTGTGCCTTTGGACTGGTTTTAAAAGAGGGGGAGGGCGAGATGCACCTTCCAAATTTACTTGGGCACAGACAGTACAGGATCAGCAAACCTGTTTTATTGTTGCTGTCAAATTTACTCCATCAAATACATTTTTAATTAAATGTTGTAAAGCGTCTTTGCCCAAATGAGTAGCCTGGTGTAAACCCTCTATTATCTTCCATTGACTATTTTTGGGCATAAAAATTTTTCCCTCATTGTTAACAAGCCAGTCCTGTGTAGTCTTAGTATATCCTCGCTCCTGAGCAATATGAGTCTCTTGGTCTGAATAGACTGGAGTATGGACCCCGTTGGAGTTAAGACTGGTATAAGACTTAATATCTGTTTACCTTTTGCTGCCTCTTTGGTTGCATGGTCTGCTAAGTTGTTTCCTTTAGATTCTAAGGTCAGATCTCTTTGATGTCCTTTGAGGTGAATCACCACTACCTCCTTGGGCAGGTGTACAGCCTCAAGAAGGGTCATGATTTCAGGCCCATATTTGATTGGGGAGTTATGGCTTGATAGCAATCCCCTTTCCTTCCAAATAACTCCATGGGCATGTAGTACCAGAAAGGCATATTTGGAGTCAGTATAAATGTTAATTCTTAGACCTTTTGCCAATTGAAGAGCACAGGTGAGCACTGTTATTTCAGCTTTGGGGGCAGAAGTGTTTATTGGAAGGGGTTTTGCCTCAGTAGTTTTAATCAGACTAATGGTAGCATATCCAGCCTTTATCCATGAAGCTACTGCCATCAGTAAACCAATTATCACCTACATTTTAATAGGGGAGTCTTTTAAGTCTGGCCTACTAGAATAGACAAGATCAATGATTTCTGAACAGTTACATTCTATAGAAGTCTGATGGTCAAGTCCAGGCATAAGAGTAGCTGGGTTTAAAGTTTGACAAGTTTTAAGTATTACTTCAGGTGTATCTAAAAGCATAGCCTGGTACTTAGTGAGGCAGCCTCCCATCATCCATTGGTGACCCTTGGTCTCTAAGACACTCTGGACCTGATGTGAAGTCATTACAGTCAGGGACTGTCCCATTGTGAGCTTTGAGGCTCCTTCTACCAGGAGAGCTGTGGCAGCCACCACTTGAAGACAAGCAGGTCACCCTTGGGCTACAATGTCAAATGACTTTGAAAAATAGCCCACTGGTCTTGTTTCATTCCCTAATTTTTGGGTGAGAACTCCCAAGGCTTGGCTTTGCTTTTCTGGTACATATAGAGTGAAAGGTTTTTGTAAATTTGGTAACACCAAAGCTGGAGCTGACAGAAGGTTAGCTTTTAATGTTTGAAAGGCTGTCTGCTGAGCTTTAGTCCAGAGCAAAGTTCCCTCATTGGGACCTTTAACAGAATCATACAATCGTTTGGCTGAGAGTCCAAACCCAGAAATCCATAGGTGGCAAAAACCTGTCATACCTAGAAAAGTACAGAGTTGTTTTTTTGTAGTTGGAGGCTCAAGATCCAATATAGCCTTTTTTCTATCGGTAGGTAGAATATGGTGACCTGGTGCTGGTTCATATCCTAAATAGTGTACCTTTTGTTGAGATATTTATGTCTTTTTAGGGGTTACATGATACCCTCTATCTGCCAAAAAATTAAGTGAAGTTATAGAATTTTGATCAGATGTCTCTTTTGTGGGACTACAGATTAAAATGTCATCTACATATTGAATTATTGTCCCCTTAGATAAGGATATGTCATCGAGATCTTTGCTAAATACAGTTCCAAATATATGAGGACTGATTTTAATTCCTTGTGGTAAGACTGTCCAGGTTAATTGAGCAGCCTGTGGGCTTGAAGGTGAGGTCCATTCAAAAGCAAAAAGTGGCTGCGTTTCCTCCCTTAGTGGTATGCAAAAAAAGGCATCTTTTAAGTCAAGTCCTATAAACCAGTTGGCGTCACCAGGGATGTGGGTGAGAATAGTGTACGGATTTGGTACTATGGGATGAATAGGCGTTACTGCCTCATTTATAGCTCTTAAATCTTGTACCATCTGATATTCCCCATTTGGTTTTTTTACTGGTAAAATTGGGGTGTTATAAGGAGATTGACAAGGGTTTAATATGCCATGTCTTAGAAACTTATCGGTAAGTGGTTATAACCCAGCTTTGGCCTCAGGTTTTAGAGGATATTGCTTTTTATGAGGTATATTGGTTGGGTCTTTTAAGGTCACCTTGACGGGTTGGGCTATAAGAGCCTGTCCTGGAATATTACAATCCCAGACCTGTGGGTTTACTTCCTTCCAGACATTGGAATGGATAATAGGGTATGGTTTTAGCTCTCCAGACGTTAAAGAGAACAAGTCATCCCCCTCTACAGTAAGAGCAAATTGGCTACCCAGTTTATACATTAAGTCTTGTCCAAGTAATGGGGTGGGACAAGATGGAACGACTAGAACAACATGAGTTACCAATTGACTTTTATATTTACAGGTTAAAGGCATTGTCTGGTGGCATGTATTAGTTTCCCCTTCTACGCCAACAATTTTAATGTTAGAAAGACAAGTAGGGCCAGAGTGCTGAATAAGGACAGAGTAAGTGTCTCCTGTATCAATAAGAAAATTGATAAACTTACCTCCCACATCCAGGGTAACCCAGGCCCAGTCATCTTGATGTCAAAGGGAGCCAGACCAGCCTCAGGGCCCCATCATGCCAGTTCTTCCAGCTTCAACTCTTGGGGGGAAAGTGAGCTCCTGTCTTCTTCTCTCTCTGGAGATGAGGACAGTCTCTCTTCCAATGTCCCATTTCTTTGCAGACAAGACATGGCCCTGGTGGAGAGTGTTTGATTGGACATTCTCTGCTCCAGTGTCCAATCTGGCCACATGTACAGCTTGGGGACTTACCTAGTTTTCTATCTGTTACTGGCCTTTTCTTTTGCCCCTGGTTAGTCTGGTGCTATGGGGAATCCGCAATAGTGGCGCCTACCATTTGAGCCTGTATCTTATCCTGCCATTTAGTTCTCTGGTCCTTTTCTTGCCTTAAGGCCATATCTCTATTATTAAAGACTTCAGTCGCTACCTCTAGTTGGTGCTGGATGGGAGTTTGAGGACCTAAAGCCATTTTAGTTAGTTTTCAGTGGATGTCAGGTGCTGACTGGCTTATAAAATACATATTTAGTATGGTTACTCCCTTGGGTGAGGCTGGATCCAAATTTGTGTATTTATGGATGGACTCTACCAACCGTCCCTGAAATAGAGCTGGATTTTCATCAGTTCCTTGTGTAACTTCCTGAAGTTTATCAAAGTTCACAGGTTTAGAAAATCCTTTTTTCATTCCTTCTATCAAAAGTGATCATATGGTCCCGTTTTTCTCTCCCTGGACTACCCTCCTGATAGTTTCAGTGTGGCTCGGTGTTAGGGACAGCAGTACCCCCAGCTGGGTAACAATCCCTATCTCTCATTGCCAGCTCATCAGCGAACTCCTGTGCTCCCTCCCAGATTTGTTTCTTTCTTTTTTTTTTTTTTTAAAGATTTTATTTATTTGTCAGAGAGAGAGAGGGAGAGAGAGCGAGTGCAGGCAGACAGAATGGCAGGCAGAGGCAGAGGGAGAAGCAGGCTCCCTGCCGAGCAAGGAGCCCGATGCGGGACTCGATCCCAGGACGCTAGGATCATGACCTGAGCCGAAGGCAGCTGCCCAACCAACTGAGCCACCCAGGCGTCCCCCAGATTCGTTTCTTTTCCTCAGGGGTGCAACAAGTTAAAATTATATGTATGTGTATATATATATATATATATATATATATATATATATATATCTTTCCAGGTCAAATCAAACATAATAGATACTTCTTGAAAGCCTTCAATAAATTGAGAGTGATTTTAAGAATATTGTCCTAATTGTTGTTTGATCTGAGCCAGGTCTGCCATGGAGAATGGGACATGGACCCTAATTGTGCCTCCTTCTCCATTAGCAACTTCCTAGGAGGATGCATCCCGTACTTAGATGGAACTCCTGGAAGATAGGGAGTCCCGCTCCTGGTATGTCCAGCGGGGCTGGGGGCAGAGGAGACTTGGGGTTTATAAGGAGGAGGGATAGCAACAGAGCTGGTGTCCTCTTTCTTTGGACTGACTGGCAATTCTTCCAACATCCCTGGTTTGTTGAGAGGAATCGGCCTGTTTAGACAGTCACCATCCAATATATCTGGGTGGGGGGGTGGGGGGAGGTCTGGCTGAGGGTTAGACATGTTCTACAAGAGGTCCACAGGTCTGGATCCTGATTTAGGGCCATAAAGGCTTGGATGTATGGAAGTTCAGTCCATTTGCCCTTTTCCATGAAGAAGAGGTCTAACTGATAGATTGACCTGAAACTTAAAGTCCCATTTATAGGCCATTTTTTCCTCATCTCCTAAGGAGTATTGAGGCCATTCAGTGTTACAGAAGAAGATCATCTTTTTCTTTCTTAAATCTTGCAGTTTGAATTGATTCCAGTGGGTTAAAAGGCATCCCAAGGGAATTCCCTGGGCACAGAAGAAGAGGATCCCATGTTCCTAAAAAAGTAAAGAAGGTCCATTACCAAAATCCCCCCTGACTCCTGGGTGGCATCCCACGCAGGACATGTCAGAGGTTCCAGGTGTCAAAAGCAACCATAGGCGTCCCTCAACAAAAATCGCTATTGATCACCATTCTACTTTCCCATGAAGGCATTCCCACTGTAAAAGGCCCTGGAGGGGTGCCAGCATCCTTCCTCTTCCCCATCTCATCCTAGGCTACAGATGCTTGCATGGTGAATGGACTAAGATACTGTGCCGTCCTATACTCTGGAAGTTGTGTTACTGCCCTGTCATTTTTAACTTATGGAAAATAAATAAAAGTTTTACAAGGGGAAATTACCCAGTTTTATAGCTTTAAGTAGTTTGTAGAAGACACTGACAAGAAACAGTAAAGACTGAAATCCATCATGGTCTATGCAACATTCCAACACATGTGGTCCTTACAGCCAACTTCCCTAGGAAACAGCTCTGGTTACATTTTAATTCAGTCGGGTACTTGTTTCAGCCGGCTCCCAGTGGAGGTCCTGCAGCCAGAAGTGACTAGACCGGGGATGTGGAGGGGATCACATTAGATCAATCAGGAGGAAACCTCACACAGGAGTCTTAAGATTGGCAGCCATTCTGGTGACTTAGGTGGCTGTCCCATGCCCAAGACAGACAATTTTATATAAAAACAGGAATAAAGAGAGGGCATCAAGTTTCTGGGTCTTACTACCATTCCAGCCAGGGTACTCACTTCCAGCCAAAAGCAGGCATTCTCCTTCCCATAGAGTAGCCACAGTCTAGAGGATTACAGCCTGAGCAATCAATATGCAAGTGTTCCAATAAGACCACACTCCTTGAAAAGCCCCTGAAATGAGACTAAAGGAAGAAGAAAGTACTCACCCATTTTGCACCGAAGCTCAGAGTCCAGATGTAAAGACAGCCCCACGTTGGGCTCCAAATAATGAAGTTCTAGAATGTAAGTGAGTTCCGAGGCTGATGGCCAAGAAAGAATTCTTAAGACATCTGTGGTGCAAAAAGGTGATTTATTAAAGCACAGGGACAGGACCCGTGGGCAGGAAGAGATGCTGCCCAGGGTTTATGAGGGGTAGTAGATTATGTACCATGGAATTGTGGGGAGGTAAGAAAAAGAACTTTCAATGCTAAAGAGGACCTGTAAGATACCTGATACCAGAGGCCTTGCCATTGTCAAGGTCGTTTTTCCCTTTTAGCAAGCAAGATAGTTGGGAGATTCCTAAAGAATGTCACATATGTCCTACACAGGAATGGGGGTGGGGGGAAGTTGTAAGGTGTCAGCCTTTTGCTTTGTCCTCAGCCAGCCTTCTGTTCCCTCATCACAGCTAGGACTGCTGGAATGGCCTTGCATCAGACTGTACAAACCACGAGAATGCTAGCAAGGCCTGGAATCAACAAACAATTATAGATCAAAGATTGAATGAAAGAATCGCTGATTTAGAATCAGCCGTGCTAAATATAGATGACCTTCCAGACATAAAGCTTAGGCTCCACCTTTTATGTGATTGGAATGTCTCTTCTTTCTGTATTACTCCCCATGCCTATAACAAATCAGAAATAGCGTGGAGCAAGACACCGTCATATTACCAGTCATTATGGCAATAATTTGACTTTGGATATTAAACAGCTTCAAGATACTATTCAAAGCATTACTTGTTCATCATTACAGTTCCAGGAGTGAGTTTTGCACAAAGGATTAATGATATTCTGACTGATCTAAACTGTTTTGATTGGATCAAACAAACTGGTCTTGTCATTATTGGTGGAATGGTAATTCTTTTTATTGCTATAATCTTTTTATGCTTAGTCCTCAGATGTACACAAAAATCCTTTTGACAACTTGTTATGCCCGAGTTTTCACGTCTGAGAGACCACCAAGGAGCCAAGCACCAATGCAATCACATGAGGGTTTATTTGACAAGCTTAAGCTTGGGCCCAAGTATACCCAACACAGCAGAGTAGGGACTTGGACCCCGAACCAGATTACAGTCAGAGTTTTTAAAGGCAGAGTAGGGGTGGACTCAGTGGTGGGTGAGGACAAAGGGGATTATGGGTGATGTAAATCTCCAAGGACTTTCGGAAACAAGGTCTCTAGGACCTTGAGGGGCTAGCTATTGTTGGGAGAAAGGTTATTTATTACTAATAATAAAAATCTTCTTGTGAGACCCTTTAGATGTATATCAGTGGGCCATATACTTGGGAATGATTCTCGACACTATCTTGGAGGTTTAGAGATAAAAGAATTGTTAAAGTAGACTTACAGGATCCTAGTCGGACCTGTTGGGGTAGGGGATTGGTCAGGCTAGGATTGTCCTTAGCAAAATCTCAAGGTGAGGGCAGTTAAGTCCCCAGGGGAAAGCCACTCTGTCTGTTTCAAGGGCTTGTCAGTAGGTGAGGAATTTTAATGATTTTCTTCTGCCTCTGTTTCCCACATCAGCTAAACCTGAGGTGGGATGGCCTTAATTTTCTCGGTCTCCACAAACTAATGGATCGAGAGGTTGCAAAAGTGACTTCTTCCTTCTACACAAACAAAAAGGGGGAAATGTAACCATCCCTCAGAATAATATACTGCTCAAAATATAACTTTAACTAATGAGGAGTTTTACTGGTCATGCAAGCATGCTTAATGATGACCTTGAGAAAAACATGTACTAGCAGCAGGCCTCTGGTGGAGAGGATGATACACATCCTTAAAGCCAAGCAGCTGAGGGGTACCTGGGTGGCTCAGTGGGTTAAAGCCTCTGCCTTTGGTTCATATCATGATCTCAGGGTCCTGGGATTGAGCCTGGCATTGGGCTTTCTGCTCAGCAGGGAGCCTGTTTCCTCCTCTCTCTCTGCCTGCTTCTCTACCTACTTGTGATCTCTGTCAAGTAAATAAATAAATAAAATCTTAAAAAAAAAAAAAAAAAAAGGCCAAGCAGCTGAGGTTGCCTGGCTCGCTCAGGGTCAGACACTGCCAGCTTCATGGAAGCCGAGCAGCTGGGAATGCCCAGCTTGTTCAGGGCCAAAGGCTGCCCTGCTTCCCTTTTTCATTGCCTCCCCTGCCTCAGAGAAAGCCTTCTATTAAGGTAATTCCTTTAAGTGCGCTCACTCAACTACAGATCCATGCTGCTGGACCAGACACACCTTACTCCTCTTCTTGTTTACCTCTAAGACTTGTGACCAACATATGACTCAAATTCCCTCTTGTTTACCTACAAGACCTATAGCTGTTGTATAACCTTCTTTTCTTCTCCTTTGTTGCTATCTTGTATCTAATAAATGTGGGACAGAAAAGTTGTTCTGGATGACAGTCCTTCCAGCTGTCGTCCCCTGATCCCTCTCTCTTACAGCTGACTTGTTTGTGCCTCATTCTTCTCCCCTGTGCTGTTAGGAAAGCTGCATTTTATAAGATTCTGTAATTGAACTTACACAAGTGTCCTTCCTTGGTGAGTCAGACACTGCATCAGGTTGAATTAATTTAGGGTTAGGATGAATATTTGGATAACAAAGATTTGTAATGTGTAGAGGTGGCATAAGCTTCTGCGTGTGCCTAAGGAAACATGCCTACACACACTGTATGCTATGTAAATGAGGCTTGTGTTCTCCCTTGGGTGGATTTTAGTATTATGAGATAAAGGTAGTTGTCAGTCATTCCATGGTCGTTCTGATGTGGTTTTGGAATACAGGTGAGGTTCAGTGGGGTGGAGTCTGGAGCCGATGACCAAGAAGGAATTCTTGGAGATGTTTTTGGTGCAGAATGTTGGTTTGTTAAAGCATGGGGACAGGACCCATAGGCAGAAAGTGCTGCTGCCCCGGGAGTTGTGAAGTGTGGCTGGTTATAGGCTATGGGGATGGGGGAGGTAAGGAAGAAGCGAGGTCTCAAAAGGATTTTCATATGTTAAAGAAGACTCCCAGGATGCCAGAGGCCTTGCCACTGTCAAGTTAAGGTGGTTTTTCCCTCTAGCAAGGCATTGGCATGAAGATAGTTGGGAACTTCCTGGAGGAACATTGTACTCTGCCCACTTCAAGTATCTGTCCACCGGCTGCAGATTATAAGGACACTTCATTGTATCTACATTTCCTTCTGGAAGCTAGGTCATTGATAGAAATGCTTTGTTCTTGTAGCTCGCTAAGACATTTGTAAACTGAGGGAGACTTATGTTATGCAGGATTGTGATCTCTATAAGTTTAACTATTTGTTTTTGCTTTCCTTAACTCTAGGGCAGCCAGGAGTGCATGAGGAATGTTACATATATCCCATCAGGGTCGGGGGAGGGCTGTGGGGTGTCAGCTTCTGCTTTGTCCTCACTTTGCCTTCTGTTCCCTCATCAATTCTGTGGTCTTTCCATGGTCCATCTGTAGAGGCATGGGTCAGGGGTTAAGTTCAACCTGGTCTGGGCCATCTGGGCTCACTGGAGGTCTTGTCAGGGCAGTCATTGTTGCTCCAAAGGTGGTTTTACTTTCCATTTTCTGAGTTAAGAAATAAGCTGGAAAGAAGAAGTTAAAGAAAAAGTGGGGGAAAGGCCAGTGACTACAAGCAGGTAGGCATTAAAGATCAGGTCTTGGGGACTAGCTGATGCCAATTTCATTTAAATTTATTTTTGTCAGGCTCGTGGGTGGTTCAGTAGGTTAAACATCTGCCTTTGGCTCAGGTCATCATCCCAGGGTCCTGGGATCCAACCCCACCTCAGGCTCCCTGCTTGGCAGAGATCCTGCTTCTCACTCTCCCTCTGCAGCTCCCTTTGCTATATCCCTCTGCTAATGATAATATAATACATGACAACATACTCCTGCTTGTGCTCACTCTTTGTCAAATAAATAAATAAAATCTTTTTTAAAAATTTATTTTTGTCAACATTTTGTACACAAAGGAAATACAGAGATAATATATAATAGTTTTAGTACTTATTTTGATAAAATACATTTCTGCTCTCAAATATAGTTGTTCTATAAGTACATTGATGGCATTTATTTTTCTTTTGCATCTATTTTTTTAAATTACAGCTCTATTAAGGTAGTTGACAAAAAACTTGTAAGACATTTAAAGTGTACATCATGGTGTTTGGATAAATGTCTACATTGTGAAGGGAACCCCATCTAGTTAACCCCCATTACCTCACATATTTATCTTTTTGTTTTGTTTTTTTTGGTGAAAACATTTAAGTTCTACTTTCAGGATATTTTAATGAAACAATATAGTGTTATCAACTGCAGCCACCATGTTTTACATTAGACCCTCAGAACTTAACTCATTTTATAACTGAAAGTTTGTACCTTTTCACCAATCTCTCCCTACCTCCTGCTTCCCCTCCCCCAACCCCATCCCCACCTCTGGCAACCAGTGTTTTTACTCTTTGAGTTTGATTCACCCCCAACACCTAAGTGACACCATGCAGTCTTTATCTTTCTCTGGTTTTGATAAGAGAAAAACTACTCTAAGATGGCTGACCAAACCAACAAGGAAATTCCAGTCCCTCTCTCAAAGCCCTTCCGGGTTCTTCTTTCCTACCCCATTTCCCTCACGCGCCAAAAGTTCCAAGTATGCAGAAGTAGAAGGGTATAAATTACCTCCCTGCTTGTGCTCAGGGCTCAGACCTTTGGAGAACACTCTCCTCTGAGCCCACCGGTGTTAAATAAACCTCCGGTCCTCCAAAGTCTCCGAGTGCCCCTTGGTTCTTCCGTCAGGATCCTGTCCGGGTTCCGTAACAGTTTGTTTCACAGAACATAACACCCTCAAGGTCTATGTTGTTGCAAGTGGCAGGATTTCCTTCTTTCTTATGGCTGAAGAATATCCCATGTGTACATAATCACATCATCTTTATTCATCCATTGATGGACACTTAGCTTGTTTCTCTATCTTGGCTTCTGAGAATAATGCTACAGTGAATACGGGATTGCAGATATCTCTTTGATATCCTGTTTTCATTTCCTTTGGGTTTATATCCAGAAGTGGGATTGGTGAATTATACGGTGGTTCTATTTTTAATTTTTGGAGGAAACTTCATGCTGTTTTCCATAGTGGCTGCACCAATATACATTCCCACCAATGGTGCACAAGGATTCTATTTTCTCCACATTCTCATCAACACTTATCTCTTGTCTTATTTTTTAGATTTTAGATTTTATTTATTTATTTGTCAGAGAGGGGGAGAGAGAGAGAAAACACAAGCAGGGGGAGTGGCAGAGAGAGGGAGAAGTAGGCTCCCCACTGAGCAAAGAGCCAAATGTGGGACTCAATCCCAGGACACTGGGATGGATCATGACCTGAGGTGAAGGGAGACACTTAACACTGGGCCACCCAGGTGCCCCTCTTGTCTTTTTTGGTAATAGCTGTTGTAATAGGTGTGAGGTGGTATCTCATTGTGATTTGGGTTTTTTTTTTTCTTTTTGAGATTTTATTTATTTATTTGAAAGGGAGAGACAGAATATAAGCAGGGGCAGTGGAAGAGGGAGAAGCTGTCTCCCTGCTGAGCAGGGAGCCCAATGCAGGACTAGATCCCCGGATGCTGGGATCATGACTTGAGCCAAAGGCAGACGTTTAACGACTGAGCCACTCTGATGCCCCTCATTGTGATTTTGGTTTGCATTTCCCTGATGATTAGTGATGTTGAGCACCTTTTTCATGTGTCTGTTGGCCATTTATATGTCTTCTTCAGAAAAAATGTTTATTCAGTTTCTCTGCTCATTTTTAAATCAGTTTTTTTTTTTTTTTTTTTTTTTGCTACTGAGTTGTATGGGTCCTTTTACATTATGGGTATTAATCTCTTATCGAAGCAGAGAGTGAGGTTCCTGTCCCAAGGAGTTGAAGAATGAATCTTGCAGGCAAAGTACAATGAATGAATTAAAAGTGTTTTATTAAGGGTATCAAAAAAGCTCTCGGTGGTTAGAGGGGTCCCAACAGCGTTGCCACTGAGGGCTTTTAGGATTGGTCTTTTACTGAAGGCTAACCAGGAAATTTAAATCTTTTTCACTTCTCTACTGGCGACACCGTTCAGTAAAGACTAGTGATAACATCTTTAATGGCTTACTTCTTTGTATGGTCTGTTTATTTTCTGTTAACTACAGGAGTCGTCATAAATAAGACCCCCCCATCCCCTTGGACACCCAGGGCAGGGTGGTCTGGTGTGTTCCTTTATATCTGATTTCCTTATACCTCCACATTTTGGGGATTTCTGTGTGCCTGATCACATAGCCCCCTATCTATCTCTCCCTACCTCGCCCTGTCTGTCGCTTACGCATTATCAGGTAAATAATTTGTAAGTATTTTCTCCTATACTGTAGTTTGCCCTTTTTAGTTTATTATTTCCCTTGCTCTGTAGAAGATGTTTAGTTTGATGTAGCCTCACTTGTTTATTTTAGCTTCTGCTGGCTTTGCATTTGGTGTCAAATCCAAAAATCATTGCCAAGACCAATATCAACCAGCTTACCCCCTGTTTTCTAAGAGGTTTGTGACTTTAGGTCTTATGTTCATATTGAATCCATTTTTAATTAAAAAATGCCATTTTTAATGGATTTTTGTATATGGTGAGGGATAGGGATCTAGTTTCATTCTTTTGCATGTGATGGTCCAGTTTTCCCAGCACAGTTTATTGAGTTTATTGAAAAGACTACCCTTTCCCCACTGTATGTTCCTGGCTCCTTTGTTGTAAATTAATTGACCACATATGCATGAGTTTATTTGTGGGGTCTCTATTCTGTTCCATTGATCTAGGTGTCTGTTTTTTATGTCAGTGCCACACTGTTTTGATTATTATAGCTTTGAAATATATTTTGTAATATGTATCTATCTATATACTTTAAAGATTTATCCATTTATTTGAGAGAGAGTGGGGGGGGGAGAGGGAGAGGGAGAGAGAAACTCAAGCAGACTCCTCACTAAGTTTGAAGCCCAAAGTGGGGCCTGATTCCATGACCCTGAGATCATAACCTGAACCAGTGAAACCAAAAGTGGGCCACTCAACCAACTGTGCCACTCAGATGCCCCTATTTGGTAATCTATTTTGAAATCAAAAGGTGTGATGCCTCTAGCTTTGTTCTTCTTTCTCAAGATTGCTTTGGTTATTTGGGGTCTTTGGTTCCATACAAATTTTAGGATTGTTTGTTCTATTTCTGTAAAAAATGCCATTGGAATTTTGATAGGGATTGCATTTAATCTGTATATTGCTTTCCAAAGTATGGGCATTTTAACAATATCAGTTCTTCCAGTTGATGAGCACAGAATATTTTCCCATTTGTGTCTTTTTCAATTTCTATCATCAGTGACTTATAATTTTTAGTATACAGATCTTTCACCTCTTTGGTTAAATTTATTCCTGGGTAATTCATTCTTTTTCATACAAAAAGTTATCTTAGTGGAGTCAAGTAGTATTTCATGGTTTTGATTTGCATTTCCTTAATAACTAATGAGGTCGAGCATCTTTTTGATGTAGTTTGAAGGTTGGGGTTTGGAGCCAGTGCCCAAGAAAGAATTCTTGAACCATCTTTGGTGCAAATAGGTGGTTTTATTAAAGCAAAGGGACAGGACCTGTGGGCAGAAAGATCTGCTGCCCCGGGATTGTGAGGAGCAACTGATTATAAACTTTTGGAGTTAAGGCAGGTCTCCAAAAGAATTTTCAAGGGAATCCTGGGTTGCTCAATTGGTTAAGCAACTGCCTTCAGCTCAGGTCGTGATCCCAGGATCCTGGAATCGAGTCCCAACTCAGACTCCCTGCTCTGTGGGGAGTCTGCTTCTCCCTCTGCATGTTCTCACTCTCTGACAAATAAATAAATAAAATGTTAAAACAAAACAAAACAAACAAGCAAACAAAAAACCCGATTTTCATACGCTTAAAAAGACTCACAGGATCCCAGAGGCTTAGGTACTGATAAAGCTAAGGTTGTTTTTCCCTCTAGCAAAGTATTAACATTGAGACAGTTGGGAGTTTCTGGAAGAATATTACACTCTGTTTGCCTCAAGTATTTGTCAGTGGGTTGCAAGCTATAAGGAAATTTAATTTTTTTCCTTTGCCTTGGTTTCTCACATCATTTTCTTGTGCTTATTGGCCATGTGAGGTCTACTATGGAGAAATACTTCTCCAAATCTTTAGGGTAGGTCTATTCCTAATTAACTCTTAGCCCTTTGTAGTTCGTGCTTTATTAGGGGTTTCATCTTTTAGAATCCATACTTTGGAAAACCCTGGCTGTAATCTGAGTCTCAGAACCCAGTGCTCAAGTTCACTTGGTTTGACAATACCCTAGCAGTGAAAACTGTTTCCCTGGTCTATCTGACTGGTTTTCTGCCTTTGTTCCATTTCTGGTCTGAATATTCCTCACTTTCTTCTCAACCCATGGATGTGTTTCAAGGGGATTTTTTTTCTAATTTTTTTTTTCCAGCATTTTAGTTGTTTTCAGTGGGAAGGTTCAACCTTGACTCCTACTCCACCATGTTGCCAGAAACAAAAGTTGAGTTTCTTGTAATTTAAAAAGCTATTTCATGGGATGCCTGGGTGGCTCAGTTGGTTAAGCTGCTGCCTTCGGCTCGGGTCATGATTCCAGTGTCCTGGGATCGAGTCCCACATCGGGCTCCTTGCTCAGCAGGGAGCCTGCTTCTCCCTCTGCCTCTGCCTGTGCTTGCTCACTCTCTCTCTCTCTCTCTCTCTGACAAATAAATAAATAAAATCTTTTTAAAAAATAAAAATAAAAAGCTATTTCATGGGGCGCTTGGCTAGTCCAGTCTGTAGGGCATATGTCTCTCAGTCTGGAGCTGTAAGTTTGAGTCCTTTATTTATTTATTTATTATCTTTATTTAGTAATTTATTTATTATTTATTCATTATTTAAAAAGAAATAAATAAAAATTAAAAACCTGTTTCTTTTCAGTTTGTTTGTTTTCTAAAATATTTTATTTACTTATTTGAAAGAGAGAGAGAGAACAGAGTGAGTGAGAGGGAGAAGCAGACACTCTGCCCAGCAGAGCCTGACGTTGGGGCTTGATCCCAGGACCCTGAGATCATGACCTGAGCAGAAGGCAGACAACTGGCTGAGCCACCTACATGCCCCTCTTTTCAGTTCATTTTTAATAATTAAATTTATTGAGGCATAACTGATAAACAAAAATTAAATTATATAAAGTAAATGTATAGTTCAATGCATTTTAATATATGCACTCATCAACATATAGGACATTTCCATCATGCAAAAAAGTTCCCTCAAGCCTCTTTGTTTAGAATCCAGTTCTTTACCGACAGTTCAAGACAACTGTTGACCTATTATCATTTTATTTGACTTCTGTCTTTTCTAGCACTTCCTGTAGATGGAATCATATAGTATCGACTCTTGGGCCTGACTTCTTCCATTCAGCCCACTGTTTTGGAACTTGATCCACATTCTTTTACATGTGTCAGTGGCTCATTCCTTTTTGTTGCTGAGTAGTAATCCAGTGTTTTTACATATATCATGTTCAGGTCATTTTTGAAATAAGATTTCTGCATATTACAGGACAGAGAAAAAGGCGTCAATAAACAGAAAGAAGAGAGTTACTAACATGGAAGGTTAATATGTGAGATTTCTGCTATGTGTTCCTTATTAAAGAAAATCTTTCTATCTGTTTCTTTAGTCCGTTAAGTCAAGATTTAAAGGACTGAATTTCGCTTTTAATGCTAACTAATGAAATGCCAGAGCCTGGCCATTAAAAGCAAATCTTGGGGCACCTGGGTGGCTCAGTTGGTTAAGCAACTGCCTTTGGCTCAGGTCATGAGACTGGAGTTCCAGGATGGAGCCACACATCCGGGACCCCCTGCTCAGCAGGGAGTCTGCTTATCCCTCTGACCTTCCCCCACTCTCATGCTCACTCTCTCTCATTCTCTCTCAAATAAATAAATAAATCTTTAAAAAAATGAAAATGAAATAAAAGCAACTCTCAGGGCACCTGGGTTTCTCAGTCAGTTAAGTGTCTGCCTTCAGCTCAGGCCATGATCTCAGGGTCCTGGGATCGAGCCCCACGCTGTGCTCCCTGCTCAACAGAGAGCCTGCCTTTCTCCCTCTCTGCAGTTCTCTCGCTTGCCCGCACACTCTCTTTCAAGTAAATGAATAAAATCTTTTAAAATAATAATAAAAGGAAGTCTCACAGTTTTTTTTTAAGATTTTATTTATTTATTTGAGATAGAGAGCAAGATCATGGGGCAGAGGGAGAAGCAGGCTCCTGCTGAGCAGGGAGCTCAATGTGGGTCTCGAACCCATGACTTCAGGGTCATGACTTGAGCTGAAAGCAGACACTTAACTGACTGAGCTGCCCAAGGAGCCCTAAGACTGACATTTTTATAAATGTTCTCAATTTAACTTGTGGTCAAATCAGATTCTTTGAACTAGTTTGATAATGCAGAATGCTGTCATTCCCTCTGCTGCTGCAAGGAAGAGGGGACATCTTCATTTCTTTCACAGATACTTTTGTTAAAATTGTCAGACTTGGGGTGCCTGGGTGGCTCAATCAGTTAAGTGTCTGCCTTCAGCTCAGGTCATGATCCTGGGGTCCTGGGATCGAGCCTCTTGCCCAATGAGGAGCCTGCTTTTCCCTCTCCCTCTGCCTGCCTCTCCTCCTGCTTGTGTTCTCACTCTCTTGTCAAATAAATAAAGAAAATCTTTTTCTAAAAAAAATACCAGTCTTGTTTTCCATTTCCATTCGTGCCAATTGGAGACTTGGTGACTATAACTCTTACCAACTTGCTATGTTCTCTCTTAATTTAAATATCCCCTTAGAAGTGTAATTTGAATAAAGGGATCATATAAGACTTTTGTCCTGGGAAAATCACTTAAAAAAATAAACCTATAGTTTATATTAGTTTTCTTACACATTTGTATGTTTGATTTATTACCCTAGTAATATTGTGCTAATTGGTATTTTTATGTTCCTAAATACTGTGAATATTCTAAGTATAAATACCGTCTCATCAAATCAGAAAAGGATGATTGGCATAATGCAAAACATAAAAACTCCTAACTCTGCTAGGTTTTTTTTTTTTATTTTCACAAGAAGATTACATCTGTTCTCTTGTAAATTAATACCAAAGAATGAGAATAATTGTGAAAGAAGCGCCCTCCAGAGGCAGGAAAGCATTAGAATCATTTATACTTAAATAATGTGTGGTTACAAAATTACACAATCACACAGATAAGTAAACATAGTTCATTTTCTATAAGTGATCAAATCTTCACAGCCCCAATACCACTAGCGGGTTGGTACCTTAAACCTGCCAATTAATAGAATCTCTGTGTCTTTTGGTTTCAACAGACTCTTGGTGGCCAAACAACTACTTCAGGCAAATTCTGAAGTCTTGAGATTGTCTCCTCCTCCTCTTCTTTGTGATAGGTCTCCTGGAGTGTGAATGACTGGATGGCCTCCTGGTAAATGGGGAGAGAGAGTCTTAGATCTGCTCTCACTGGGTGTCTGGTGCCCCTGGTTTCTGAAGTAGTTTTCCTTTCTGCCTTTCTAATCACTTGGAATCTTGTTGCTACTGTCTTTGAAGACTGCATGCGATGAAGTGTTGGTCTAATTTCTTCATCCAGTTATGACTTAACAGTACCTCCACTGATAACTGTCTCATATGGGCTCCGGTTGGCTCTAAGAATCTCTCTGAGTCTCACCCATGTCCTTGAACCATCCTGGTTCAAGCTGAAATACTATGAAACACTATGAGATCTCAGGAAATTTTGGAGGCTATTTTATGCCTTCTTTGCCTAGTTAGGGCACATTACCAGGTCTACAATTCTATGCATGGCAAGGGAGGGAGGTGAATAGAGATGCAAGTTCTTAAATCCCTCAAAGTTGGGTGCTTGGGTGGCTCAGTTGGTTAAGTGACTGTCTTCAGCCCAGGTTATGATCCCAGACTCCAGGGATCGAGTCCTGTATCAGGCTCTCAGCTCAGAGGGGAGTCTGTTTCTCCCTCTGACCCTCTCCCCTCTCATGTTCTATCTCTCTCTCTCTCTCATAAATATATAAAATCGTAATAAATAAATAAATAAATCTCTCAAAGTCCAAGTTCTTTGCCTTGCCTCTGACTTCCCTTTTCTTCCCTGACTCAAGGAATTTTTTTTTAAATAAAGATTTTATTTATTTACTTGAGGGAGAGTGAGAGCAAGAGAGAACTTAGATGAAGAGGGAGAAGCAGGCTCCCCACTGAGCAGGGAGCTCAAAGATGCCATCAAGAAAGTAAGAAGGCAGGAAAAAGAAAGTAAGAAGGCAAGCCACTGTATGGAAGAAACTACGTGTGACACATATAGCTGACAAAGCCCTCAGCAGAATATATGAAGAATTCTTAAAAATTGTTAAGGGCGCACAGGCGAGTTGTGGCTTTCCACAATGTCAGCTTTATTCAATCATAAAGCAAAGTTAAATCACAACTATGAAGCAGGTTCAGGCTCCCAAACTTAAGGACATTTCACTACGTGATTTAACTTGGCTTCCTACACAGCGCACAAAGCAGGACAGGAGACAAGTCACACAAAGAACAAGATAACAGAAGGGCGCCGGAAGTGAACGGAACAAACGCGAAGTCAGTCTGTGGGTGTGAAGTTGAGATAAGGCTTCAGTCTGGTCCGCTCAGCCATCCGCCCTTACTGCTTCCAACGTTCAAGCAGGGAAGGATCTTGGTTCTGTTCGGAGATCCATCCCGCAGAGCCTTCCGCGGCAGTTAACCTTTTTTTTTTTTTTTTTTTTTAAGATTTTGTTCATTTATTTGACAGAGAGAGACATCACAAGCAGACAGAGCAGCAGGCAGAGAGAGAGGGGGAAGCGGGCGCCCCACTGAGCAGAGAGCCCTATGTGGGGCTCTATCCCAGGACCGTGAGATCATGACCTGAGGTGAAGGCAGAGGCTTAACCCACTGAGCCACCCAGGCGCCTCAGCAGTTAACCTTTTTTAAGTGGCCATAGAGGGGTCATGTCTGAAGGGTCTGCCAAAATCCTTCCTTTTTTAAAGGGATTTAATCGGTTTCAGGTCCCCACAGATCTCCTCTGGTTCTGCTCATTCCCAGTTCTGGAATGTCAGCTGACATTAGTCCCCACAACATCTCCTCTCTGCAGTGCCTTAACTGTTTGTGTCATTGCTTGACCCAGGCTCCTGCTTGACATGAGAGACTCCATTTTGCTCTCTACAATAAGAAAAAAGAGCACCTGGGTGGCTAAGTTGGTTAGGCGGCTGGCTCTTCATTTTGGCTCAAGTCATGATCTCAGCGTCCTGGCATCAAGCCCCATGTGGGGCTCTGCATTCAATGGGAAATCTGTTTGAGGATTTTGTCTCTCTCTCTCCCCGTCCCGCCCCTCCTCCGGCTTGTGCTCTCTTGCTCTCTCTTTCTCTCTTTCCCTAAAATAAATCTTTAAAAATAATGGATAAGAAAAAGACAATCCAATGGAAAAGTAGGCAGGGGAATTAAGCAGACAATTCACAAGGGGATATTTGAATGACCAGTAAACACGTGAAAAGATGTACCATCTTATTTGTCTTTAGGGACATGGAAATTAAACCAACAATGATATAGTACTCATATCAGTCACGTCCACAGGATTCACAGAGGTGATTGATTGAGTGATGACATGGAGAGGCTAATGCCTTTGAAAGAAGATTTGTATTCCTTAGGGTTTCCAGGAGAGAGGGGGTACACATGCCATATAGGTCACCGGGGAAGCATCAGGTTTGGTCATCGGGGGAAGCAGGAGTGAGGGAAAAGCATAGGTCACAGCCTTTAGGAGGTCTTTGAAAGAAAGGCAAGGCAAGGTAAGCAATTTAGGATTGGTTTGTTTGAATGATGTCAGCTACAGGAGTGGTTCTAGTTAATCTGGTACCTATCCCTGGTTGATTTCGGCAGAGGAAATACTGACTTGGTATGAGTGTTAGATAAAGAGGGGGTTGAAGGGATGGACATGGGATTTGTTGCGGGGTTTGTAATACGACTTTTGCATGCTCACAAAAGTTGGATTACAGGGGAGATACTAACAATTTGGGCTGTTAATTTGGCCCTGTAATTAATGGGTGCCAAACAGACAAATAACAGAATCTAAGAAAACAGAACAGCACTACATCTATTAGAAAGGCTAACACTGAAAAGAAAAAACTGACAATACGACGATCTGGCGAGGAAGGATGGGAAGCACCTGCAATGCTCACACACTGTTGGTATATGAAGTTCAGCAATAGCACAAACCAGTCAAGGTACTAGAAGTCAGAATGGTGGTTTCATCTTCTTGGGGAGAGTGTTACTGAGAAAGGAGGGGCCCAAAGAAGATATTGTGGTGGTGAAGTCTTTCTCCTGGGCTTCATTACAGAAAACAGATGTAATACATAACCATATACATTTATCATATCATGTCTTGGTTACATAAATACAATTTAGTACTTAGGGATTTTGACCATCTTACCCATCCCACAAGACTTCTTGCTGGATGGGACATAATAAGAAATATGAACTTGATCTCTGCCCTCATTCCTAACATAGATCTCCTAAAACCCATATAATTTCCTGACTAGTGGGATGATAGGAGTATCTTACACAGAGTTCTGAAATCCCTTGGAATATCCTGAATGATTAGAATGCCTTTGGTTCTAATGAGGTCACTCTTGGTGGGATCCTGTCTAGGGGCTGGTCACCAGAAAGGCTAAGCCATGATTTAAAGTTTGGAACTTTTAGCCCCAACCTCCATCCTCTGGAGAGATGAGAGGGGATGAGGCTGAGTTCATAATCAATGCCCATGTGATGAAATCTCCATAGAAATCCCTGAACCCCAAGGTTTAGAGAGCTTCCAGGTTGGTGAACACATCCATGTGCCAGAAACCTAGCACGACGTGCTCAGGATCCTTCTGGATCTCATCCTATGGTTTCTTCTCTCTGGTTGGTCATCTGTATCCTTTATAATAAACCAGTAATAGTAAATAAAGTGTTTCTCTGGGTTCCATGAGCTATTCCAGCAAGTTACCAAACCTGAGAAGGGAGTCATAGACCCCTGATTTGTAGCCAGTTCAGACAGAAGTGAACCACTGAATAGATGGCATCAGACACGCAGAGTATAAAATGGCATGTGCCAGGGGCACCTGGGTGGCTCAGTCGGTGAAGCATCTGCCTTCAGATCAGGTCATGATCCTGGGGTCCTGGGATCAGGCCTGTCAGGCTTCCCTGTTCAGCAGGGAGCCTGCTTCTCCCTCCAACCCTCCCACCGCTCACGCATGCCTTCTCTCTCAAAATAAAATAATAAAATAAAATAGAATAAAATAATAAAAAACATAACATAACATAAAAATAAAATAGCAAGTGCCTTATGTGCTTTAGGAAACAGATGTATACTGAAGGACTGGGAGACTAAAGTACAAAGGGCTCTCACTTCATTGAGGTATTCGTGATTTTGCACATAGCTGTCCCCTCCAAAATGAAGGACAAGTGGCTTTACCTGTGCTATCTGCCACTAAATGAAGAAACAAAGAGACCACATTCAGGTGAGTTTAGAGACAGTGTTTACCATATATAGATATACTATTCTGATCTCCTTACCTGGTCCCCTGAAACGAAGCCACGTTTTGAGTGTGGCTCCGAGGAAGGGAAGCTTCTCCAGCTGGTCGAGTCAGCAGTGCAACTTGGTCCTTACGATCCCCTTGATGTGCATAGTGTCTGTGGCAGAAGTCCTGTGTGTAGCCTGTGGCAGGTTCTGACAGGAGAATGACAGCAGAGGTCTTTGACCATGACCTTTGTTAAGGAAATATTCTCTCTTTGAGAATCCGCTTTCAACTTGCTGCTGGGCCATGGACACGGAATTACCGTGGACCTCAAGCTGCTCATCGCGATCTCTGTCATCCACCTGAACATGAAGCTAGGTGTCATCAAATAGAAATGATCTGTACAAGGTGATGTTTGAGCAGATCCTGGAGACACCAGCAGCTCACAGCACCCATACCCCTACTTCTGGGGCATTGCTGCTACCATCACTGTGACCTGATGAGCTGTGCTCTGACAGCTGTGGTGGAAAGCCATCAACATTAGTTTGCAGCCGCCTTTACCTGATACGTAGGCATTAGAAAGAAATGGACTGCTACACTATTATGGTCCCAAATCAAGGGTGGCCCTGGAGGACATTGGGGGTAGGCAGGACTTCAAGAAATAATGCATATATGTAGTTTTCCCAAAAGGAGAGAGGGCCTGAGGTAAAAATCTGCACTGATTCTTGGACAGAGGCTAATGGTGTGGCTAGATGGGGAATTAGAAGTAATATTAAAAGGAAGTTTGGAGAGATGCCTGGGTGGCTCAGTGGGTTAAGCATCTGCCTTCAGCTCAGGTCATAATCCCAGGGTCCTGGGACTGAGTCACACATGGAGCTCCCTGCTCGGCCAGGAGCCTGCTTCTCCCTCTGCAGCTCTCCCTGCTTGTGCACTCTCTCTCTCTCCCTCTCTCTGACAAATAAGTAAGATAAAATCTTAATTTAAAAAAAGATAAATAAAAAAGATTTAAAAATAAATAAAATCTTTAAAAAGGATTAAAAATAAATAAATCTTTTTTTTAAAGATGGCTGCCACCACAGTAAACTCTCAGATTAATGAACTTGTAACCACAGAACCAATTTCTCTGCCGTGAGCCACAGCAGCAAAGTAGATACCTTGCACTCTGCCTTCTCTGCTCTTAACTCAGTGAGTTCAGTTTTATTTTCTTGTTTTTTTTAAGATTTTATTTATTTATTTGACAGAGATCATAAGTAGGCAGAGGCAGGCAGAGAGAGAGGGGGAAGCGGGCTCCCCGCTGAGCAGAGAGCCCAATGTGGGGCTTGATCCCAAGACCCTGAGATCATGACCTGAGCCGAAGGCAGAGGCTTAACCCCCTGAGCCACCCAGGCACCCCAATGAGTTGTTTTAAATTCAAGTCTCATGTAAGTCCAAGATTGACAGATTCCCTTGGGGTGCCTGGGTGGCTCAGTCCGTTAAGCGTCTGCCTTCACCTCAGGTCATGATCCCAAGGTCCTCAGATCAAGCCCTGCGCCTGGCTCCCTGCTCGGCGGGAAGCCTGCTTCTCCCTCTCCCACTCCCCTGCTTGTTTTCCCTCCCTGTCTCTCTCTCTGTCAAATCAATAAATAAAATCATAAAAAAAAACCTTCTACAACTCAACACCCCCAAAACAAATAATCCAATTAAAAATGGGCAGAAGATGGGGTGCCTGGGTGGCTGAGTGGGTTAAAGCCTCTGCTTTCGGGTCAGGTCATGATCCCAGGGTCATGGGATCGAGGCCCGCATCGGGCTCTCTGCTTAGCAGGAAGCCTGCTTCCTCTTCTCTCTCTGCCTGCCTCTCTGCCTACTTGTGATCTCTGTCAAATAAATAAATAAATAATCAAAAAAAATTTTAAATTAAAAAAAAAAAAGAAAAAAGATATGAACAGAAGATATGAACAGATATTTCTCCAAAGAAGACCTACAGATGGCCAACAGACACATGAACAGATGCTCAACATCACTCATCATAACGGAAATGCAAATCAAAACCACAATGAGATATCCCCCTCACACCTGTCAGAATGGCCAAAATCAAAAAGACAAGAAACAACGAGTGTTGGCAAGGATGCAGAGAAAAAGGAACGCTCTTGCACTGTTGGTGGGGATGCAAACTGGTGCAGCCACTGTGGAAAACAGTATGGAGTTTCTTCAAAAATTTAAAAATAGAACTACCCTATGATCCAGCAATCACACTACTGGGTATTTACCCCCAAAATACAAAAACACTAATTCAAGGGGTTACATGCACACATTTATAGCAGCATTATTTACAATAGCCAAATTATGGAAGTGACCCCCTTCCATTTTTAAAGCCAGTAATGGCTGGTCAACTCTTTTTCATGCTTCATCAGTGACATTGAATCTCCTGCCTCCCTTTCCTTTGTGAGGTAAACACTTGGGAGTACATTGGGCCCACCTGGATAATCTAGGACACTCTCCCCATCTCAAGGTCAACTGGTTAATAGTCTTAAAGCCATCTGCAGCCTTAATTCCTCATGCCATGCAACCTAACACATTCACAAGTTTTGGGATTAAGGCATGGCCATCTTTGGGGACCATTATTCTGCCTACCACATCATCGACTCTGTGCTCGGCTAGTAAGAAAGGTTTGACCGAACTGGCACAATAAGAGAGGACCAGATCACCACTTGGCCATTTTGGACTCCTCATTGCAGTGGGTCAATAGGGAAAAATAAAAATTCCAGCATTGACTAGAATCATTAGTCCTAATTTTCAAGGTGAAATAAGTTTGTGACTACATGATAGGGTCAAGAAGCTTATGGTTGGGACCCAGAGGGCCTCCAGGGGTACATCATTACACAGCCATGCTCAGGACTAGAAGTTAATGAAGGACTCCTTCAGCCTCTTATATAAGCAGGACCATCTGAAATCTTGCCTAAAGGCATAGAGAACACAGACCAATTAGAGAGGGCAGAGGTCGTAAATACCCACAGCCTTAAACCATCTGTTGTGGAAATGAGAACTGTAGTTTCTATCCCTATTTCCTTCCTCAATTTCTCCTAAATATGCTCTCATCTATCTAAACTGATTTCTCTCTTTCCTGAATTCCTTTCCCACTTTTTAAAATAGTTTACTTATTTTCATCATATCTGTGCCCAGCATGGGGCTCGAACCCATGACCCCAAGATTAAGAGTCATGCTCTTCAGACTGAGCCAGCCAAGTGCCACTCTTTTCCTACTTTTTGAAAAACATGAATGCCATAAATTATTGATAACTTTACAGGTTAGTCTACAGAGATAGCAGGATGAGCCTGGGCAGAAATAGGAGGGAAGCGGGCATCAGCAGACACTAGACTTGGCACGGGTTGCAGCAACTGTTGAAACCTGGGGTGGTCTTTTTGGGAGGAGGCAGTGAATGATTTCATTTGTTTAAAGAATATCTAGGGGTACCTGGGTGGCTCAGTCAGTTAAGCATCTGACTTCAGCTCAGGACATGATCTTGGGGTCCTGGGATTGAGCCCTGTGTAGGGCTTCCTGCTCAGTGGGGAATCTGCTTGGTCCTCTGTCCCTCCCCCAGCTTGTGCTCGAGTGCACGCACGTGCTCTCTCGCTCTCGCTCTCAAATAAATATTTTTTTAAAGGATTAAAAATAAATAAAATAGGGGTGCCTGGGTGGCTCAGTGGGCTAAAGCCTCTGCCTTCAACTCAGGTCATGATCCCGGGGTCCTGGGATCGAGCCCCGCATCGGGCTCTCTGCGAGGCAGGGAGCCTGCTTCCCTTCCTCTCTCTCTGCCTGCCTCTCTGCCTACTTGTGCTCTCTATCTGTCAAATAAATAAATAAATAAATAAATAAAGTAAATTTTTTTTTTAATTTGTCAGAGAGAGAGAAAGAGAGTGCACACACCCACGAGTACAAGCAGTGGGAGCAGCAGGCAGAGTTTTATTTTATTTTCAACTTAAGTTAGGCAGAGTTGAGACGTCTTTTTTTTTTAAGATTTTATTTTATTTATTTGACAGAGAGAGAAATCACAAGTAGGCAGAGAGGCAGGCAGAGAGGGAGAAACAGGTTCCCCACTGAGCAGAGAGCCCGACGTGGGGCTCGATCCCAGGACCCTGAAATCATGACCTGAGCGGAAGGCAGATGCTTAACCCACTGAGCCACCCAGGTGCCCTGAGAGTTGAGATGTCTTACTTATACCTAAAAACCCTGATTGACCCAGCTTCCCAGCCTGCCTTATCCCTCCTCCTCTCTCTTCACACCTATCAGTTTCCTCTTCCTGAAAGAAAGGAACAGTAAGATCACATTATTTTGTCATGCAGAAGCCTCCAAAGTCTTCCCCACTACTGACGAGGAAAATTCTACACTCCTTACTCTGTGATGCAAGGCTCTCACCAGGCTGATGCCAAGCGGGCTGTCCAAATTTGTCTTTGCCTGCTCCTTTCTAAAAATCCAGCATTGGCAGGGGGGATGGGTGGGGATTGTCTCTTGGGTGGCCAGAGAATCACCAAGAACATTGCAATGTAACCTTTTCTCAGGACGAAGGAGTATAGCCTTTGACCAGCCCAGACCTCAAAGAGTTCTCCCTACACAGAACTCTTGTTTGTGACATTTGGACTTGAGGATGCGCCACCTCTTGACATATGTATTTTTTATTGTATCTCAAGAGGACTACAAATACCCACATGGTGACATCTTCTGGAGGCAAAGCAACCCCTGATGCAATAAGGACTGCCCCGAGCCAGTGAGACACTGCACGATTGACTCCAAGACAGTGACTGACCTGCCCTTTCCTGCCCATATGCAGGTACCCACTGACCTTTGTCCCACATTTTCCTGGAAATATTTTTGGCACTCTGAAGACAGTCTCTGAGATGCTAGTCCATGGTCTTCCCAGTGGTGGCCTCACTGAAATACGTTCTTTTCTTGTTTCATCACCACTTGTCTCTCTGTGTTTGGATTTTGTCGCAGTGAGTGGCGGAAACTGGTCAGTTTGGGATCCCCGGAGCCGGGTGCTCTTGCACCCCTGCTCCCCGGCTACAATGAATACATAAAATCTCTCTCTCTCTTTTTTTTTTTAAGATTTTATTTATCTGAGAGAGAGATCAATTGGTTATGAGCGGGGGGGGTGGGGATAGAGGGAGAAGCAGACTCTAGGGGGAGCAGTGAGCCCCATTTAGGACTCAATCCCAAGGTTCTGGGATCACCACTTGAGTCGAATGTAGACCCTTAACTGACTGAGCCCACCCAGGCATCCAAATAAGTAAAATCTTTAAAAATTTTAAAAATCTAGGATTTATTCTGCAACCCTTCTCCTTCCCCTTTCTGGAGGTCGATGGGTGGGGCTGAAAGTTTCCGACTTTCTAATCACTTGGTCAGCCCTATTTTCAGGCTATCTGAGTTCCTACCCTAAGTCACCTTGTTATCATAAACTCAAGTGTACTTATTAGGGGATCCTTAAGAATAAACAAAGACATTCCTATCAGGAAATTCCAAGGTTTTTAGGGACTTGGTGCTAGAAACTGGGGGAAAAGGCCAAATATATTTCATACTACACACAATAACCTAATAACCTTCTGTATTAGTCAGGATTCTCCAGAGAAGCAGAACCAACAGGATGTGGATATATATAGAGATTTATTTTAAGGAATTGGCTCATGCAGTTGTGATGGCTTGGCAAGTCCAAAGTCTGCTGGGTAAGCCAGCAGGGAAGACCCAGGGAAGAGCTGCACTTCAAGTCTGAAGGCTGTCTCCTGGCAGAATTACTTCTTGCTTGGGGCTATCACTTCTGTTCTACTAAGTCCTTTGACTGATTGCATGAGGCCCACCTACATTATGGATTTAATCTGTTTTACTCAAAATTCACAAATTTAAAATGTAAATCTCATCTGAAAAAAAAAAAAACCCACTTGTACAAAGGCCTCCAGAATATTATTTGTCTAAATATCTGGGCACAATGGCTGAGCCAGGTTGACACATCAAATTAACCATCACACCACCTAATTGATTCCATTTTTAGTTTAAACTAGCTCAAGTTGGTGCTGTTACTTGCAAAGAGAAAAAAATTTAAATATCCCCGAATTGTTTAAAACTGTAATGATAATAGCTGCCAGGAGCACTGTTGGGTTTTGGTTCACAATGATGAGTAAAACATGGTCCCTATCTTTGAGAAGTTCATAGGCTTTTGTGGTTTTGTTTGATTCCTCAGAACTTAGCTCACAACAACTAATAATCTAAAGGAGATCCAACTTATGTCTGCTTCGGAAATTCACTCTAGCCATGGGCCTGATGAACCAGTGGCAAGGGCCTAATAAACTAGTCTAGGGACCATCCTTGGGAAAGAAATCATTCTAAGGGAAGAGAATGACTCACAGATAAACTTTGACTAATGACAAAATGTCTGTGACAATTAATTTTATGTGTCAAATTGACTGGGTCATGAAGTACCCAGATATTAATATAAAAATTATTATGGCCATGTCTATAGGGGTGTCTTTGGATGAGATAACATTTGAATCAGTAGACTGAGCAAAACAGATTGCACTCCCTAATGTGAGTGGGCCTTATCTAATCAGTCAAAGGCCTGAACAGGACAAAAAGGCTGTCCCTCCTGCAAGTTAGGGGGAACAACTGTATGACTCTTTGAGCTGTGACATCAGTTTTTTCCCACCTTCAGACTCAACTGAAACATTGGCCTGCTGGCTTTTGGACTAGAACTATATACCATACCCTGTCCTAGATCTCTAGCTTGCTAACTACAGATCTTGGGACTTCTGCACCGCCACGACTTTGTGAGCCAATTCCTTATAATCTGTCCCTTCTCTCTCTCTCTCTCTCTCTCTCTCTCTCTCTCTCTCTCTCTCTCATATTTTCTCTGTAGTCTCAGAGAAGCCACTCCCTTTGGCTCTCCATCAGAGTGCTGGACTTTCCACATAGCACCTCAGGCTCCTCAAAGAGAAAGCTTTCCCAAAGGGAGGAAGTGGAAACTTCCAGTCCTTTTAAAGACCAGGAACAGAACTGGCCCAGTGTCATTTCCACCCTACTCTATTGGTAAATGTGAGTCATAGACTAACCTGCATTCAGAGTTGGAAGGGACTATGCAAGGGTATAATTATTGAGAATTGTAGATCATTGGGGGCCATCTTCACAAATCTGCCATGGATAGTTTAGCTGGGTATCAGGTCTAAGTTGAAAATATTTTTGCTGCATTTTACCTTCTGAGAAGCTAATCCCACTCTGATCCCTAACCCTCTGTACATGGCCTCTCTTTGTCTCTGAAAGATTGTAGGATATTCTTTTTGTTTTCAGTGTTCTGAAACTTCTGGGTCTTTTTCATTCATTGTATGTATTGGGAACTCAGAGGGCCTTCCAATTTGAAGACTTATCCTTCAGTTCCAGGAATTTTTATGTATCATTTTATTTCTTTGATAATTTCTCCCCCCATCCCCGCCATCTATCTCTCACGTCTCTGGAATTCCTATTGGTCAGATGTAAGATTTCCTGAACTGATCATCTAATCATTTAAAGTTTTCTTTTTCCTCAATGTCCATCTCTTTGGCATTTGTTCACTCTCTCAGAGATTTCCTTAAGTTCCACTCTTCAATTAAAATTTTTATTTTTCCCATTATGGTTTTTTTTGAATGGTTTATTTTATTTCTTTTTCAGAGAGAGAAAGAGAGTGAATGTGAGTGGGGAGAAGAGCAGAGGAAGAGAATCTTCAAACAAAGTCTCTGCTGAGCATAGCCCAGTGTGAGGCTCAATCTCATTCACAACCTTGAGATTATGACCTGAGCAAAACCAAGATTCAGAAGCTCAACCAACTGAGCCACCCAGGCACCCCATTGCCCATTATAGTTCTAATTTCCAAACAACCTTTCTGATTTCATTTTTATAGCCTATTTCTCTTGTTTCATGGTCAAAATACCATCTCATGTCTTTTTGAAGATATTTTTACTTTCATTTTTTATTTTTTAAAGATTTTATTTACTTATTTGAGAGAGAGAGAAACAGAGCACAAGCAGGGGGAGCAGCAGAGGAAGAGGGAGAAGCAGACTCCCCACTGAGCGGGGAGCCTGATGAGGGGCTCAATCCCAGGACCCTGGGGTCATGACCTGAGCTGAAGGCAGACATTTCATGGACTGAGCCACCCAGGTGCCCTGAGAATATTATTACTATTGGTTTTAATGTTATTTTGGCTTTCTTTCTTTGTTTCTCTGAATTTCTTTTTCCTTTATTTTTCTTTTTAAGTATTTATTTATTTAAGTAATCTCAACACCCAATGTGAGGCTTGAACTCATGACCCCCAAGATCAAGAGTTGCACACTCTTCTGACTGAACAAGCTAGGTGACCCCCCCCCCCACCATTTTAAAAATGTCTGATGTTAAGGTTACAGGTAGTTCTCAGCTGGTGATCCTTGGCTGTTACTTGTATTTAAGAAAGAGGCACTAGGAAGCTGAGTAGCTCTAGGTGCATGGTTTGGGCTTGTGGGCAAGTGGGCATCATTGCAGAGTTCCCCAAATGTTGGTGTCTATAGACCTTTTCTCTGGGGGGTGATTCTGTTTCTTCAAGGGAAAGTCCTTTCAGTCTCCTGACTAGGAATATAAGGTTGCCTGCCTGTATTCTAGAAGCAGGTTAAAAAAAGGATTGGACAGTCTTGCCAGACTGTTGTCCTGTTTTTTAGTATGATATCTCATCACCATGCTCTGCTGTGGAGACTGCTCTAGAAATAACCTCCCATCTGTTGGGGAAGGAATGGGGCAGTCATCTGGTTACATGGGCTAGAGGAAGAGGCCAAGGGGTCCAACTACTCCTTATACCAACTTAAAACCCAATTCTACTATTTCAACACCACCTCCAGTCCCACTGTCAGAGATACCTGGGGTCTCTGAGCTCATCAGAGTTCTGTGGATGAATCATCTGGTCTCTTTTTGGCTACCTCCCTGCATGCCTGTTTCTGCTTTGCTGAGTCAGTTAAGCATCGCCATTTGCTTTCTGTTTTCCTGAATTTTGTCAGCATCTCTTGTCTGTTCTCATCATTCCTCTTACTTCCTTTGTCCTTGAATATTTGCCTTTTTTCTTGATCATCTTTTTTTCTTTTTAAATTGAAGTAACATTGACATAACCAAAAAATTAACCATTTTATTTAATTTTTTTAAAGATTTTATTCATTTAGATAGAAACAGAGCATGAGTGGGGTGGAGGGGCAGAGGGAGAGGTAGAAGCATACTCCCCATTGAGCAGGGAGCCCAACACAGGGCTTGATCCCCAGATCCCGAGATCATGACCTGAGCCGAAGGCAGAGGCTTTAACCCACTGAGCCACCCAGGCACCCCAAGAATGTCTTTGTATGTCATTTTTATTGTGGGAAAACACAGAATATTTAGCCTTTTAACCATTTTTTAAAAGATTTTATTTATTCATTTGACAGAGAGAGACACAGCAAGAGAGGGAACACAAGTAACAGTGGGAGAGGGAGAAGCAGCCTTCTCGCCAAGTAGGAGCCCAATGTGGGGTTCGATCACAGGACCCCAAGATTGTAACCTGAGCCGATTGTAACCCACTGAGCCACCAAGGCACCCAGCCTTTTAACCATTTTTAAGTGTAGGATTCAGAGGCATTAAATATACTCACATTGCTGTGCAACTATCACCACCATCCATTTCCAGAACTTTTTCTGTACCTGTCTTTTTTTTTTTAAAAGATTTTATTTATTTATTTGACAGAGAGATCACAAGCAGGCAGAGAGGCAGGCAGAGAGAGAGGAGGAAGCAGGCTCCCTGCCGAGCAGAGAGCCCGATGCAGGGCTCGATCCCAGGACTCTGAGATCATGACATGAGCAGAAGGCAGCGGCTTAACCCACTGAGCCACCCAGGCGCCCCATGTACCTGTCTTTTTGATGAACATATGTGCTTATTTTTGATGGGCATATATCTCAGAAAGGCTGGGTCATAGTATATGTTCAACTTCAGTGAATACTGCCAAACAGTTTTCCAAAGTGGTTGTACCAATTTATATGCCCACGAGCCCTATATGAGGGTTCTCATGGGTCTGTGCCCTTGTTTACACTTGGTATTATTAATCTTTTAATTATTCTTTTTTCCCCCTTTCTCATTCAGAGAGAAAGTGTGTGTGTGTGTGTGTGTGTGTGTGTGTGTGTGTGTATGCATGTGAGCAGAGGTGAGGAGAGTGGGAGGTGGGGGGTAGGGTAGAGAGGAGGGGCAGAGGGAGAGGGAGAGAGAACACCATGTAGGCTCCATGCCCAATGTGGAGCCCAACTTTGGGCTCCATCTCACAACCTGAGATCATGACCCAAGCCAAAATCAAGTCAGAAACTCAACCCAGGCACCCTTGTCTTTTAATTATTCTAGCAAATGTTTAGTGTAGTGTATCTTTTTCCATTTCTGTGATAACAAAGGTGGTTTAGCACCTTTTTGCTTTTTTTTTTTTTTAAAGAGGGAGAAGGTGGGGAGGAGCAGAGGGAGAATCTTAAGCGGGTTCCTTGCCCAGTACAGAGCCAGACATGGCCTTGATCTCATAACCCTGAGATCATGACCTGAACCCAGATCAAGAGTTAAGCACTTAACTGACTAAGCCACTCAGGCATCCCATAACTTTTCACATATTTAATAGTCATTGGATAGCTGCTTTTGTTAAATGACTGTTCAAGTCCTTTGCCCATTTTTAATTGGATTGCCTATATTTTTCTTATTGATGTACAAGTTATATATTCTAGTGCAAGCACTTTGTTGGTTAAATGTTTTGCAAATATCATCCCTCATTCCATGACTTATGTTTTCACCTCCTTAATGGTGTCTTTTGATAGATCAGTTTCTAATCTTGAATATAATATGTATTCATTTATTTTAGAGAGTTGGGGAGGGGCAGAGGGGGAGAGAGAGAGAGAGAGAATCCTGAGTGGGGAGCCCAAAATGGGTTTCAATCCCAGGATCCTGAGATCATGACCTGAGCCAAAATCAAGAGTCAGCCACTTAACCAACTGGGCCATCCAGGTGCCCCCAAAGTTTCTAATTAATACAGTCTTATTTACCAGTTCTTTCATTTACAGTTAGTGTTTTTGTGTCCTATTTAAGAAATCTTTCTTATTGAAAGTATGAAGACTGTCTCTTATGTTAGCTTCCAGAAACTTAATTGTTTTATCTTTCACAATCTAAAATTTATATGTAGATAGATTATCAATATGGAATTAATTTTTGTGTATGGTACTAGGTAAAGGTCAAGATTCATTTTTTTTCCCTGTAGTTATATGCCCAGTAAACCCCACACCATTCATTGAAAATATCTTCTGTTCCCCTGTGCACTGCAGTGTCACTTTTGTCTTAAATCAAGCATAGATTTGTTCCTGGACTCTGAATTGTACTCATTGGTCTGTTTGTCTCATTGTGCCAATGTCACACAATTTTACTTTATCGCTTTCTAATAAATCTTTCTCTTTCTTTCTTTCTTTCTCTCTCTCTTTCTCTTTTTTAGTAATTCTCCACATCCAATGTGGGGCTCAAACTCACAACCCCACATGCTCTACTGACTGAGCCATTCTGGTGCCCCCATAGATTTCCAATAAGACTTAATATCTGGTAGCATTCTTCTTGCAGAGTGCTTTTACTATTCTTAGACTTTTGCATTTCCATACACATTTTAAAATCAAGTTGTTGATTTCTATCAAAAAACACATTAGGATTACATTGACTCTATAGATCAGTTTGGGGGAAAATTAGCATTTTTACAATATTGAGTCTTTCAGTCCATGAGTATGGTATATCCCTCCAGTTACTTAGATCTTCCTTAATTAGTTTTGTTAATGTTTTATAGTTTTCTATTTAGAGATTTTATACTTCATTTATTAGATTTATTCTGAAGTATTTAGCATGGGCCTGTTTTTCCAATTTTCTTTTCTTTTCATAGGTATATAGAAATACAACTGATTTTTGTATATTGACCTTGCTTTCAATGACTTTGATAAATCCAACTAGTATTAAAATAATTTATTTGTGTATTCTTTTTTTTTAATTATTTTTTTGTCCATGAGATTTTGCTCACCATTTTATTCACTCAGTCTAGCACAGTGACTACAGATTGGTATTTCCCAATCCTTGTTTGTTTTTTTTTAAGATTTTATTTTATTTATTTGACATACAGAGATCACAAGAAGGCAGAGAGGCAGACAGAGAGAGAGAGAGAGAGAGAGAGGAGGAAGCAGGCTGCTCACTGAGCAGAGAGCCCGATATGGGGCTTAATCCCAGGATCCTGAGATCATGACCTGAGCCGAAGGCAGAGGCTTTAACCCACTGAGCCACCCAGGCACCCCTGTTTGTTTGTTTGTTTGTTTTTTAAGATTTTATTTATTTATTTGAGAGGGAGACAGCATGAGTTGGGGGAAGGGGCAGAGGGAGAGGGAGTGGGAGAAGTAGACTTTCTGCTGAGTGGGGAGTCAAACAGGGGCTTGATCCCAGGACCCTGAGATCATGACCTGAGCCAAAGGCAGATGCTCAACCGACTGAGCCACCAAGGCACCCCTCCCAATCCTTATGTATTTGAATTGCACCTTCATGATTTTTCCCATGAGAATACTACTGATACTACAGTTTCCTTAACATTATTAAAAGTCAACTTTGGGGGCGCCTGGGTGGCTCAGTGGGTTAAAGCCTCTGCCTTCGGCTCAGATCATGATCCCAGGGTCCTGGGATCGAGCCCCGCATCAGGCTCTCTGCTCTGCAGGGAGCCTGCTTCCTCCTCTCTCTCTCTCTGCCTGCCTCTCTGCCTACTTGTGATCTCTGTCTGTCAAATAAATAAATAAAATCTTAAAAAAAAAAAAAGTCAACTTTAGGGGCACCTGACTGGCTCAGTTGGAAGAGCATGCTCTCTCTCTTGCTATCTCTGTCTCTGTCTCTCAAGTAAATAAATAAAAATCTTTTTAGAAATGACTTGCAATATATAAAAAAAAAAATATATATATATATATACACACACACACACACACATATGTGTGTGTGTGTGTATATATATATATATATCTCTATATATATGTATGTGTATATATATATATATATATATATATATATATATATATATATATCTCCCCAACATGGGTCTCGAGCTCACAATCCCAAGACTGAGAGTTGCATGCTTTACAGATTGAGCCAGCCAGGTACCCCTGTTAGTGCTAGTTTTTAAATTATTTTGTAAGCAGGGGTGCCTGGATGGCTCAGTTGGTTAAATGTCTGCCTTCAGCTCAGGTCACGTCTCAGAGTCCTGGGATCAAGTCCCAGATTGGGTTCCTTGCTCAGCAGAGAGCCTGCTTCTCCCTCTGCCTGCTGCTCCCCCTGCTTGTGTGCTCGATTTCTCTCTATCTCTCTTTCTCTGGCAAATAAATAAATAAAGTCTTTGAAAAATTATTTTATAAGCAGTCTTTTTTTTTTTCTCATATAAGCAGTCTTTTCTATTGGTCACACAGACCAACCCTGCCACCATATAGGAAGGGACTATACAAGGGTGTGAATATCAAGAGACAGATCATAGGGGACATTTTGGGGGCTGGCTGCCATATCTTAGGAACATAAATTGCTTGCTAGCACACAAATAATGCCACCTGGATTTCAAATTTCATAGGCTTCCCTTATGTTATAAAAATTTAACCCTTTTATATTGTAAAAATTTTCATACTGTACATAAACATGCTTAAAACATAAATGTGCAGTTTACTAAGTTATGAAAAAGCTGTTATCTGTGGACAATCACCCAAGTAAAGATAGGGAACAATGTGAATACCCCAGAAACCCCTCCCCATTCTCCTGAATCACACCACCCTCCCTACCACACTTAGGATGATCACCATGCTGATTTTTATGGTTTTCAGGTTGCTTTTCTTTATAATGTACCACCTAAGAATGTACTCCTAGTCACTACAGTTGGGTTTTGCCAGTTTAAAAATGTTTTATAAATGGAATCATGCAGTATGTAGTAGTTTTGTGACTATTTTCTCTGGCTCAGTGTTATGTTCTTTAGATTTATTTATGTTATTGAATTAAGCAGTTTGTTCATTTTCAACTCTGTACAGTATGCCATACTATAAACATGCCAAAATGTATCCATTTTACTGTTGAAGACTATGTGGACTGTTTGTCTATTACAAATAAAGTTTCTGTGAGCATTTTTTAAGATTTATTTATTTATTTATTTATTTATTTATTTGAGAGAGAGTGAGAGAATGTGCAAGCAGTGTGCAGGGGCAGAGAGAGAGGGAGAAAGAAAATCCCAAGCAGATTCCCCACTGAGCATGGAACCCAATCCCACAACTCTGAGATCATGACCTGAGCCGAAATCTAGAGTCGGACACTCAACTGACTGAGCCCCCCAGGTGCCCCTTATGTGAGCATTCTTTTTTTTTAAGATTTTATTTATTTATTTGACAGACAGAGATCACAAGTAGGTAGAGAGGCAGGCAGGAGAGAGAGGCGGGGTGGGGGGGGAAGCAGGCTCGCACTCAGCAGAGAGCCCGATGTGGGGCTCGATCCCAGGACCCTGGGACCATGACCTGAGCAGAAGGCAGAGGCTTATCCCACTGAGCCACCCAGGTGCCCCATTATGTGACCATTCTTGTATACATCTCCCAGTACAGACCTGCATATGCATTTCTTAGGATATATACTTAGGAAAAGGATTGTATAGTCATTTTCAACTTTAGTAGATAATGCCAAACTGTTTTCCAAAGTGGCTGTGCCAACTTACACTTCCATCTGCAGCATAAGTGAATGTCACTTGTTCCACATCCTCCCCAACATCTGGAATTTAGCTCTGTCAGTAAGTGTAAAGTGGTATTTTATTATGATTTACCTTGCAGTCTCATGATTATTTGTGAGCTTTTTCATGTTCACTCGCCATTTGGATTTCCACTTTTGGTCAGTTACTCAAGTATTTTGTCCATACTTTGATCAAAGTATCTGTCTTTTCCTTATATTACAATTGTTGTTTATATAGTGTGGCTATGAGTCCTTTTTATGTGCAGCATATCTTTTCTGACTCCATTCTCTTAATGGAGTCTTTTGAGAAGCAGGAATTCTTTTTTTTTTAAAGATTTTATTTATTTATTTGACAGAAAGAGATCACAAGTAGGCAGAGAGGCAGGCAGAGAGAGAGAGAGAGAAGAGGAAGCAGGCCCCCTGCTGAGCAGAGAGCCCGACGTGGGGCTCGATCCCAGGACCCTGGGATCATGACCTGAGCCGAAGGCAGAGGCTTAACCCACTGAGCCACCCAGGCGCCCCGAGAAGCAGGAATTCTTAATGGCAATGAAGTCAAATATATCAATCTTTTCCTTGTCAGTTGTGTTAGCCTGGTTCCCTAGAAACCAGAACCTCACTGTATTATTAGGGAGTCCAGGGAGCAGGTGTGAGGGACAAGGAGAGTGACGCAGGAAAGAAAGGAGAACCAACAGGAGGATGGTTTCACCAACTCGGCCACTAAATCAAAGTGATTGCTGGATCTGGGGACTGTGTCTTCAATAAACAAATTGCTTCTCAAGACCATCCTGGGAGAAGTGAGGTAATGGGAGAAGTGGAAGAAAATTACTCATTGGCTCTTGTCTTTCGCTGATCAAAATTCCACCCCACTGGGCATTATCTCCCTCACACTTACAGGTGGCATGTATGAGGGTATGCCTTAAAAATCAGACAAGTGAAACCCTTTACTGTCATTTTAGAGGAGTTTAGGGACCTAACAGTGACAATGCATGGATTGAATCCACCATGTTTAACACAAAATCGTATTTTCTAGTTAGCTACTGCTAATATATAGAAAGTAGTGATACTAAGGTCCTGCCCTTCCATTCACTGAGCAGTGAGAGCCTAGGCTCAGTTCTCAGCTAAGGACTGTCAACATTTGTCCTCGCACCCACTTTGCACATAGCTTCCGATAAAGTTATAAACCCAAACAGAAAATGGACAATAGTTGCGTTCAGCTTGCATATCAGGGTGGGACTGTCCTTGGCCTCAAGCTGAAAACTGTCCCAGGTCCTCCTCCTCCCGGGAGACACTTGTATCTCCATACACGGGAGTGAAATCTCTGACTGCTACCCTTACTTCTAGACTTATCTCAATGCCTAGGGGGTCTGTGGGAATGGCACATAATCATAGGGGCTCATAGGGCAGATTTATCTTGTTTTTAAAACCTAGGTCTCTTTTCTTTTTCAAGTTTTGAAAAATTATTTATTTATTTGAGAGAGAGTGGCGGAGAGGGGCAGAGGGAGAGAGAGAGTCTTTTTTTTTTTTTTTTTTTTTTTGAGAGTGAGAAAAAGAAACTTAAGCAGACTCCACACTGAACACAGAACCTCATGGGGGACTCCATCTCACAACCGTGAATCCTGACCTGAATGGAAACCAAGAGTTGGACACTTAACTGAATGAGCCAACCAGGTGCCCCTTCCCTTTTCAAATTTTTTCTGTCATTGCTATTTGTCTGCTACAGTGTGTGTGTGTGTGTGTGTGTGTGTGTGTGTGTGTGTGTGTGTAAACCCATCTCACCATTTTCATCAGAAGTAAAATTAGAGGAGCACCTGGGTGGCTCAGTTGGTTAAGCATCCAACTCTTGGTCTGGCTCAATTCTTGATCTCGGGGTCATGAGTTCAAATCCCACATTGGGCTCTACACTGGGCTTAGAGCCTAGTTGAGGAAAAAAAAATGTCTAGTAAGAGTTTCTTGAATTGATGACAGACAACAACTGTGACAGGATGTTAATTAGATACTTCCTGTTGTCTTTGGAGTTTCAGCAAAGGCCTCAAAAGCAGAAAGAAACAACAGATGCCAGGTACCCCTCACCCCCACCTCAAAGAGAGATGGGAAGAGATTGTTACCAAGTGTGCCAGCTTTACTAATGTTCTACAGTTTGTATAAGAGAATGAGAATTGTGTTGGAGAGTTATGTATGTTTTGAATTTTCTCTTCTGGAGGGAGTGGGGTTGTTCCCTTTACCTAAAGCCAGGTGAGTTAGAAGCCTCCACTGGCACCTCTCAGAATGTTTGGCTTATATTTCCTGGTGTGGGGTTGGCAGTCCATAGGGACTGATATCCTAACTCCAACCTGATGAAGTGTGAAAGCAGGATGCAGGCTGACTGGCTTTCCTGGGATGGCAAGTAAGGTGTGTGGCATGAAGAATGAGCTGTATTGCTCTTGTCAGCAGGGCAAAGATGCAAAAGTTGTCCTGGGGGCCAAGTGCACCTAGAAGGAAACCAACCTAGAATCATTTTAAAAGGATCCTGTCAGGATGGCTAAAGTCAACCACATGAGAAACAACAGGTGTTAGTAAGGATGTGGAGAAAGGAGAACCCTCTTGAACTGTTAGTAGGAATGAAAACTGGTATAGCCACTGTGGAAAAGAGTACAGAGTTTCCTCAGAAAGTTAAAAATAGAGCTACCCTATGACCCAACAATTGCACTACTGGGTATTTACTCAAAGAATACAAAAACGCTAATTCAAAGGGATACACGCACCCCAATGTTTATAGCAACATTAGCAACAGTAGCCAAATTATGGAAACAGCCCAAATGTCCATCGACTGATGAATGGATAAAGAAGATGTGGTGTGAATATAAGTATATACAATGGAATATTACTCATCCATAAAAAAGAATGAAATCTTGCCATTTGCAACAACGTGGATGGAGTTAGAGAGTATTATGCCAAGCAAAATCAGTCAGAGAAGGACAACCATATGATCTCACTCATATGTGGAATTTAAGAAACAAAACAAACGGGGTGCCTGGGTGGCTCAGTCAGTTAAGCATCTGCCTTTGGCAGGGAAAGGGGGGAAAGGGGGGTGGGGGGAATGGGGGAAATAGGTGATGCAGATTAAGGAGGGCACGTACTGTGATGAGCACCAGGTGTTGTATGTAAATGCTGAAGCACTAAATTGTACGCCTGAAACTAATATCACACTGTATGTTAACTAAGTGGAATTTAAATAAAAACTTAAAATTGATTGATCGATCAATCAAGCCTTCCCATGATGTGTGCCTGGAGAGGAAAGGGACTCCAGCAGAATGAGTTTTATGTGGGATGACTCTACAAAACCAGGGGCTAGGGGTAGAAAAGTAATAGGCAGTCATCTAGAGAAGAGACATTATCTAGGTCCCAGCAGAAGAGTCATAAAAAAGCCCACAAATGTGACATAGGAGCAAAAGAGTCAGCATTTGTGTATCCTCCATGTCCATAGGGAACCAACTTTTGAAGATGACAGTATCCTGCATCACCCAGGAAAGACTGCCCTTTCCCACTAATCCCTTCTCTTCCTGCACCAAATGCTGGGGGAGGACAGTTCAGAAATAGCAGCTGGCCAGCGAGAGAGGACGAATATACACTGAGGAGTAAAGGCTGGGACGTGGAGAAGCCTGGCACACGTCCCTTCAGCACAGTAAGTTTCACATCCGTAGCAGGCAAGAGCTGGGGAAGGAGAGAACCTTCAGCTTGAATGAAGTTTAGAGTTGAACTTGTTACCATGGACAAGGTATTTTCACTACTGCGATAAGACTACTCTTGTGACTGAAAAATACTTAACGAGTGAAGGGATCCGCAAGAGGTTTCGTGCAGGGCATGGAAAGAACTACGCAGAAGACAGATGTGAAGGGGAACCAGGAAAGTTTTCCAATTTTATCAGATGGAGGCCAAATCCCTTGATAAAAATCATTATTCCATATTACAGAAGGATTGAAGAGGAGAGGTTTTTTTGTTAAGGGTTTATTTACTTATTCGACAGAGAGAGGACAGAGAGAGAGCACAGGCAAGGGGATCGGCAGGCAGAGGAAGAGGGAGAAGCAGGCTTCCCACTGAGTAGGAAGCCCAACCCTGGGATCACGACCAGAACCAAAGGCAGACATTTAACCAGCTGAGCCACCCAGGTGCCCCCAGCATGCAGCTCTTGATCTCGGGGTTGTGAATTTGAGCCCCACATTGGATATAGAGATTACTAAAAAATAAATAAATTTAAAAAAAATTTTTAAATGTATGGACCCCAAGTATCTGTAAATACCTATTAACATTTTCTTCAGCATGGGTAACCAAAATTCACATATAAGCTAATAAAGATAGGGTATACCCCTCTGGCAGATTTTTTATTTTTTAAAATTTTATTTTTTAAGTAATCTCTACACCCAACATGGGACATTGTTAGAGTACGGAGTCGACCACCCCTCAATTAGACAGAGGACACTCTCGATAATGCAAATCACACAGCGAGGTTTATTTGACAAGCTTAAGCTTGGGCCCAAATATACCCGACGCAGCAGAGTAGGGACTTGGACCCCAACACTAGTTAAGGCAGGGGTTTTTATGGGTCATTACAAGAGGCTGGGGTGGGGGGGGGAGGAGAAGTTCAGACTTTTCTGCAGTAAGCTAATTAACTGTTGCTGGAGTGTAGCAGGGTGGGGTACTTTCTTGGAACTAAAGCAGGGTGGGGGTCCCTGGAACTAAAATAAAGTAGGGAAAAGTCCAGCCCTTGGTCACAGGGGCCTGAGATGGCTGCCGAAGCTAAGATGGCTGTACTTATGCTAAGACTAAACCTGAGGTGGGATGGCCTTAATTTTTCTCGGCCTCCACAACATGAACTCATGGAGTGTGATCAAGAGTAGCATGAGCCAGCCAGGTGCCCCCATACTTTAAATCATTTTTTCATCAAAATAATTTAATGGGTTTTTATTTTATATAAGTTCTATAAATAACCCAAAAGTCAGAAAATACAAATAAGAAAAAAACAAAACCACCCCAAAACACCTTCATAATAGTCACATTTGGGAGGTTTTACTATGGTAGGAAATTATCCGTCAAAATCTCAGTGTTTACACAACGAAGCTTTATTTCATGCTCATGGTGTATGTTCTACTCAACATAGTGTGTGGTACTCTGCTCTACGCAGTCACTCAGGGACTCAAATTGATAGGCTGTACCATCTGGAAAATGTGGCTTCCTCAGTTGTCCCAGCAAGGGAGGAGAGAGCATGGAAGTCTTTTAACTGTTCTTTCCTGATTGGGCCTGGAAGTGCTTCCATTCACAGTCTGTAGTGGATAGAAATAGTCACATTGTCCCCTTTCTGAAAGAGGGAATGGAGTAGCCTTCTTTGTGCCCCAAATGAGAGGAAACACAGATGTCAATGTGCCCGGCTAAGGTCTGTCAGATTCCCAGATCTCCTGATCTCACTAAGCCAGAGATGACTAAAATCATCTTATCCAGACTATTTTATTATTTCGGATTTATTTATTTATTTGAGAGAGAGAGAGAGAGAGCAGCAGGAGGGGCAGAGGGAGAGGGAGAAGGAGTCTCAGGCAGATTCTGCTCTGAGCAGAGAGCCCCAGGCTGGGCTGGATCTCACCGTCCTGACCTAAAATCCAAAAGTCAGATGCTCAACCAACTGCGCTACGCAGGCACTCCTAGACTATTTTATATGGCAGCTCAGCTTACATACACTGTGACCCTTTAATTGTTACTGTAAGGTTTTACAGGCGAGATATACACCACACCAGGCGAGATAGGCACAAGGCAAGGTTTATTAAAGGCGCCCTTGGGCAAGGTTCTCCGACTCAGGAGAAGAGAGTTGGGGAAGTCGTGCCCGGGAAGGGGTCGAGTGGGTCTGTTATTTGGGTTAAGACAGGGCATAGGTTCACAGCCATATAAAGTAAGGTATTCGGGGCGTTGGTTCACAACTATATATGGTAAGGTATTTGGTGGTTGGAGGGCAGGGGGAGTCTTGACGTTCCTGTTCCTTGCACAGGTATCGGTTTACTTAAGGTGACGTGCCCTCGCGCATATGTCCTTCTGGCGGGAGATTCATAAGGGAAGAGGTCGGCCATTTTATTGTTCCTCCTGCATTCCCAGAGCTGTCGACCCAACAGTTACCTAACCAGGTTCATTTTGCCCCATGTACAGCAAGCCAATCACTGAGACTTGCCGGTAGATGGCAGAGAAAGGAATTTATTTGCAAGGCAGCCAAGCATGGAGATGGGAGAACCAGTATCAAAGCTCCCTTCCTGTGCGAAGGAGTCTTGAGCATTTATGGGATTTTAGGGAGAACACGGGTGAATGGGATTGGAAGTTAGAAAGGTTGATTAAAGGTCAAGGAATTGTTGATCTACACAGGCACAGTGCATCGTCATGCTTTTTCATTCGTCGCCTGTTCAGAGATGGTGTATTGACATGATCCGAGGGCGGAGATTTCAGTCTCTTCCATGTCAAAAGGTCACCTGTGGACATTTGCACAGGCCCAGTAAGAAGTTCTTGACAACTGAAGCAACTATCATGTGCCTTGTACCTCAGGGAGCTTTCCTCATAGAAGCAGTCCTCCATCCTTACAATGTGTTCCGTGGGTTGCCTGCTGTTTGGAAGCAGGCAGTTAGAAAGTTCATTGTTTGAAAAAATGGGTCATAGGTGATGGTTTGACCAGGATTTTTCCCCATTTCACTCTGACAGGCCTTTTAGAACGTTACTTAGCTGGTGTGCCGAGTGGAGGTCTCTGTTGCATAGGACACATTATGAAATATGTTCTAAACTGTACAGAAACCTTACATAAAACTCATACGTTCTGGTTAAGAGCCATCACTTTATCGGTGATCGATGTCCATCATTGATACTGGTATTTTTTTTTTTCCACAAAGAAATCCCATTAACAAAATCTCTTTTTTTTAAAGATTTTATTTATTTATTTGACAGAGATCACAAGTAGGCAGAGAAGCAGGCAAACAGAGAGAGGGGGAAGCAGGATCCCCACTGAGCAGAGAGCCTGATGCCGGGCTCGATCCCAGGACCCTGAGATCATGACCTGAGCAGAAGACAGAGGCTTAACCCAGTGAACCACCCGGGCACCCCAACGAAATCTCTTTACTGTTAAATTACACAACTAAAAGAACAACAGAAGTGGACTGAGATGTGAATGATGAGCATTTGCCAAGTTTCTTTCATTCCCTCACTGTTGCAGTATACACTATACTGGTAATACCAATTCATGTTTGAACAAAATTGACTATCCATCCATGAAAAGTGATTTTAGATTTTAACTTAATAGAATGATTATGTAAGGATTCACACATAAAATTCCAGATAAACTAACCTGGGAAAACAAAATCATTCAAGTGTTAAAACATACATGGAATATATTGATAATCTTGACATGATGAAGACCTTAAGACGTGAAACCCAAAAGTCAAGGATCAAAAATGCAAATGCTGGGGGTGCCTGGATGGGTCAGTTAGTTGTCTGCCTTTGGATCAGGTCATGATCTTCCGGTCCTAAGATCCAGTCCTGCCTCTGGCTTCTTGCTCAGCAGGGAGTCAGCGTCTCTGTCTGCCTGCTGCTCCCCGACTTGTGCTTTCTCTCTCTCTCTCTGGCAGATAAATAGATAAAATATTTTTTTAATGTACTTTGTTGTTACTGAGCTATGTTATAAGCAAATGTCATTATGCAAACACATAATATTGGATATATTTCAGATTTAATATGGAAACAGAAATTATGGGGCGCCTGGGTGGCTCAGTTGATTGGGTAACTGCCTTCAGCTCAGGTCATGAGCCCAGAGTCCCAGGATCAAGTCCCGCACGGGGCTCCCAGCTCCACTGGGAGGCTGCTGCTCCCTCTAACCTCCCCTCTCACACTCTCCCTTTCTCTCTCTCTCTCAAATAAATAGAAATTTAAAAAAGAAAAGAAACATAAATTAGAAAATGGAAATTTTGTGGTTAAAAAAAATTTGTTCTGCCTTTGCTTTGGAATTAGAAACTTGATTTTCTTACCAATTTCGAATTTTGTGTTTCTAGTTGAGAGATGAAAATCATCAAGGCACTGTTTTGTTTGGAAGAGTTTGATTAAACTCAACTTTAAAAAACTTTAAAACTTTTTAAAAATCAACTTTTTTTTCATGTTTTTGACCACTGTTTTTCTTCTTTCATGTGTTGACTTTTCCTTGACTTTTGCAGGCTAAAACTGGGGACTACTACAGCCAGGCGTCCAGGGAAATTCTGGTCATAGACTGAGGTTCCGAATCGCTCACAAAAACTCTCTAGGCCTCCTGTCATGCTACAGAGCCTTTGGCAGTAAGTGACTTCCCCCACGACCAGAAGTATTCTGGTTGAGAGAGCCAACAATTTACTCTGATGTCTGCTCTGGGTTTGACTCTTCGCTCCTCAACCCATCCCCATTCTGCATTATCCTGTCCTTGATTTCAGACGCCAGAATTCAGGAGAAATGGAAAGTAAAATGATGGCTGAGGCTCCTGTGGGGGCCGGGGCGTTGGTGGTCGTTCTTGCTATACTTGCGCCATACCTAATGTTTTGGGGGTTATTCGTATCCCATGACTTATAACCACTTATTGTCCCCACGTAAATTAGCAGGTTTAGGGGACAGGGACAGGGCGAAGTCCCGCGACGTCCCCAGGCTTCGAGCATCCCCCGGAAAAGCCTGTTTAGCTCCCGCTAATCCCGTCTCTTCCGCCAGGCCCTACCGGCGCGGAGGCCCTCGAAGTCACGTGGCCACCGGGGGAGGGGAAGTGGGCGGCCTCCCCGCCGCCATCTTGCCGGCTTGGGGCGGAGCGTGCGGGGCGCAGGTCGCGCGCTCCGCTTCCCCTCCCCTCGGCCTGCCTCGCTCCGGCTTCTGCGCTCCTCCCCACTTCTGGCTTCTGTGGCCGCTCCCTGAGTGGAGGAGCGGGGAGCCCCGGAGGGCGGGGGGGTGTGTCGGACGCGTGCTCGCGCGTCCAACCGCCAGCCGCGGCCGCGCGCTTGGCCGGGCCCCAGGGGCGGCGCGGGGCCGAGGGGAGGGGGCGGCTCCGGCTGCGGGGGCGGCGCGTGGCGGCTGTGGCCGCCGAGGCTGCAGCTGCAGCGGCGCGCTGGGGCCCCGCGTCCGGGGTGCCCCTGGGTCGGAGCTGCTGCCGTGGCCGCTGCTCCCGGAGCCATGTACCGCAGCGGCGCCCGCTCCTCCGTCTCTTCGCACCGGCCTAAAGAGAGCGGCGGGGGCGGCCCGCGCACCGGCCGCAGCTCCGGCTCCTCCTCAGGCCCGGCTCGCCGCACCTCGCCGCCGCCCTCCGGCTCCTCCTCGTCGCGGAACCCCGCTCGCCGGCCCCGCTCGCCTTCAGGGCACCGCGGCCGCCGGGCCTCTCCGTCCCCGCCGCGGGGTCGCCGCGGCTCTCCGTCTCCGCCCCGCGGCCGCCGGGCCTCGCCTTCCCCGCCGCGGGGTCGTCGCGTTTCCCCCTCCCCGCCGCGGGCCCGTCGTGGCTCCCCATCGCCGCCGCGGGGCCGACGACTCTTCCCGCCGGGCTCGGCCGGTTTCCGAGGCAGCAGCCGGGGGGAGTCCCGCGCCGAGTTCGCCCGGGACGGCCGCGGAGACCATCCAGGCGACAGCGGCAGCCGGGTAATCCCACCCCTCGACCGAGACTCCCTCTATACCCTAGCCCCCTCACCCGGGCTTCCCGCCTCCAGAAACGCCCGCAGCACAGGCGCCCCGAGGCCTCCAGGCCAGAGTCCCAGGATCGAGGGCCCTCCACCCCGCCCCCCCCACGGGCTCCCTCAGCGACGCCCGAACCTGGAGGTTCCCTGTCAGCCCCGGGATCCCTTTTTGCACAATAACGGGCTTGGGACCCAAACGGGCGCCTGGTCGGGAGGCAGTGCACCGTTTATGGAATAGGCTGTTTCTCTCACTCTAGGTGAGATGCGGAAAAGTTTGCCAGGGCGAGGGGAATGCCCTCCAAACCGTGTGCCTGGTACTTGTGCAGTTTCCTCAGAGTTCAGTGGTTTGGTATCCCCTTAGACCTGAGCTGCTGCAGAGGTCTTGGAAAAGAAGCCGGAATGTCTTTGTGGCCAGTTAGGGTTGCCTAAACCCCATCAGCATAGACCCCTCGGGTGTAAACTTAGCAAACAGGAGGTGCTTCTCCGAAATGAACTGTGCGTCCACAGTCATTGTAATAACTGCCACCACTTACTGAGTTATGTGGCAGGATTATAACTAGCCCTTCACTTTACACATTCTCTTTGAACAGTCACAGCCTTGTGAGCCGATGCAGTGAAAATCACGTTATTGACTAGCTGAGGTATTCAGAGAGGTTTGAGCAACTTAATGTCACATGGCTAAGAAGTGGTGTAGCTGTGATTCAATCCATATCTACCTGGTTCCTGGCACCCGTGATTTTCACGGTTTTGTTCTCCTGCTCAAGGAACAGAACATGAGGTTAAGAAGTTTAGGGGAGCCTGTCCCGCTTAAGTTGGTAGACTGTGTGACTTTTGATCTCAGGATTGTGAGTTCAAGCCCCAGGTTGGGTGGAGAGATTACTTAAAACATGAAATCTTTCTTTCTTTCTGTGTTTCTCTCCCTCTTTCTGTTTGTCTTTCTTCCTGCCTGCCTTTTTTAGAAGTAGGCTCCATGCCTAGCGTGGGTCTTGAACTCATGACCATGAGATCAAGAGTCGCGTGCTCCATCAACTGAGCCATCCAGGTGCTCCCCCAAAATAAAATCTTAAAAAAAATTAGATGTAATATTAACCTTTCCCCATAACCACCTCTGGCCTGGGGCTGGTGTTTTGGAATTTGTTTTTATTTTCAGTTCACCAATCTTTTTTTAAAAACCCAATGACAGAGTTTCTGTTTTCTTGGGTGGGGTGGCTTTCTAAAAATATTGGAGTCAGAGTACTCTAAGTACTCTGCTCATAGGTGAATTGACTTGTCACTATGCTAAGATTTTCATAGCTGAGCAGGTATAGTCTGAGGAATCAAGCACTTCTACAGAGGAAGCAAAGAAAGTTGAATACTAGTTTCCATAACCTCTCTTTTCTCCAGTGCTCTGGGCTTTTCTGTCTCAGTAAAAGACCTCATCCGTTGCTCGCCAGAAACAGTGGTTGTCTCCCTTTTCCAAGTGCAGGCTGTCAATCACTTCATCTAATTTGTCAGCTCTCACTCCAGGATACATTCCCCAAACTGTCCTCCTACCATCTCTCTAGTCTAAGTCCTATTACTTTCCATCTGTTAGGAACCTTTATATTCTTGTTACCACCCAGTTTATTCTGCACCCATCAATCAAAATCATTTTTTAAATCGTCATTATATACATTTGAGAAGTATTTATTAAACGTCTAGCATTTATTAGGCACTGTTCTGGGCACTGGGGTTACAACATGAACAGTCAAAAAACCCCTGCCCTCTTAGAGCTTATATTCTACCAGAGGGAGTCAGATAATAAATAAGATGGAGAAGTAAATTATTTTGGCATGTTAAATAGAACTAAGTACTAAGAACAAACAAGAACAGAGAAAGGAGTTAATATTTTTTAATAGGGTAGCCAGGGAAGGCCTGGGAAGGTGACTTTAACAAAGACCTGAAGGAGATGAGAGGATGAGCAATGCAAGCATTTAGAGGAAGAATGTAGTCAGATCATATCACTCTTGTGCTGGAAATCTTTCTGTGGCTTCTTACTGCACTAAGAATAAAATCCAAATTTCCTAACTGGCTTCTGCCTGTCTTCTGTCACTTTGCTGCAGTCACACTAGCTGCCTTTCTGTTACCCAGAACACACTAAGCGTATTACAGAGCTTGTTCTTTTTGCCTGAAACATCCTTCCATCTGTTTGCAAGGCTGACATCTCATCATTCAAGTGTAAAGTTAAATAGTATCACCTCAGGAAAGCCACCTTTAACCATTCTCTCTGAAGTAGCTCCTTTTCCCTAATCTCTTTCATGTTATCATGTTTTAATAATTTTATAGCACTTTCCGCTATCAGAAGTACTTAAAAAATAAAAAAAAGTTTTTTGCTTGCTTGCTTCACTGTGATGAAGAGTGAGTGTATGTAGAGATTCTGAGAAGAGACTTAATTTACTCTTCTCGTCCCATGCCCAGTACTAGTAAATGAAAGAATGAAAGGGCACTGGTGGGGAGGGTTGGAAGTGTGGCCTTTCATCTAAGAAAATGATTTGTTGGGGCGCCTGGGTGGCTCAGTTTTTAAGCATTTGCCTTAAGCTCGGGTCATGATTTCAAGGTCCTGGGATCAAGTCCCACATAGAACTCCCTGCTCAGCAGGAAGCTTCTTATCCCTTTCCCCATTCCTCCTGCTTGTGTTCTCTCTCTTGCTGTGTCTCTATGTCAAATTTTAAAAATCTTTAAAAAAAAAAAAAAAAAAAAGATTTTTTTTTAAAATGTGCTTTATTCTGGGGATAGGATCTTACCATAGCCATTTCTCTCCGTGTTGGGCTACTTTATAACTAAGGAGGAGTACATTTTTGGGTATAGGGATGTCTTGATCCTATGGACTATTACATTATCTTTTACTTTTGTAGAGGCGCTCTCCTGGTCTGCGTTCTGACTCTTCTTTGGAACAGAGCTTAAGGATCACTGTCGGCAATGACCATTTCTGTGTTGGCATACCAGAACGGCGGCGGCTTAGTGATCGACTGGGGTCACCAGTGGATAATCTGGAGGACGTGGACAGGTAGGCTTCATTTGAGGAAGGTAGAAAAGTTGCTCTTTTTCTGCATGATGTATTTGAAAGAGTGGTGCCAACACTGAAGTTATGTCCTATATCCAGTACAAAGTACTGCATTGGAAAAGGCTTTCTGATTGGGGATAGTGTATTGATGTAGACTCTGTTGCTGAAAGAGTTATGTAGAAGACTTCAGAATGTCATCCTAGTCCATCTGGAAAGCTGAAGGGACATAAGCAGAGTTTCCCAGATTAAAAACAGTTGAGATGATAAGGATTCTAAGATACTGGAACTAGGATCCTTTCTACAAATGAAAGTTCTGAACAAAATAGGTAATCTTTTAGTGGTGTTGTTTTTCAGCTTGATCAGGTTGAAATACAGGTTCAGAAAGGGCTTAGATAAATTTATGTCTAATGTATGCCTCTAAATATGTAAACATTAATGGAAAGTTAAAGGTCTTTAAAAATGTTTAATTTCAGTTACTACTTTATAATTGTGGAATGCTGAGAAAGGACAAACATACTCCACAGAGTGTAATAGGTCCCAGGTATTAGGAACTTAACTCTATATGGGAAGTAATCACATTAGGTATGTCTCACCTCAGGAAAGTAAATAAATAAGAATGGGAGTACAGGGAAAGCACTCTTTCTGAGAGCTGAGAGCCATGTCTTTTACAGTCTCTGCCCAGTATACTGGGAGTTTTCACAATGATTAGCAGTAGCAACAAATCAATGTGATAGTCTTACAAACTGAGACTGTTCATGCAGTGGTACACCGACCATAGGCAGACAGGTGGGGGACAACTGGGCAGGAAGTCTGAAGACCAGTGCTACCCTTTGGTAATATTTTCTTCAAAGCCGTAGTGGCAATTTGGTGTGGCAAAGCAAGGCAGGACAGTTCTAGGTCATACAACATAAGCTTCTGAAGATAGGGCTTCAAGGTATGTGACTGTGTCCCTTAATTGAGGCAAAAGCCCTTCCCCTTCTGGCTTCTATTTTGGGAGATGATTGAGTAGGTGGTGCATGGTGTGACTCTCTTCCTTCCTTGTTAAGGTTTTGAGGTAACTAGCATTTCCTCTTAGGTCTAGGCTGTCACCTCCCCTTTCCATAGCTTCGTTATGCACGTGTGCTTCAGAGAGCTAATTGTCTTTTTTTAAGTTGTAAAAATTAAAATTTTCCTTTTAGGGAGTTTGGGACACTAGTTTTCTTTCCAGAATCATGTGTTTCAGAGAGACAAGTCTATTTTAGAGAAAATGAGATTAAGGTTCTCAAAGGAGCTACCAGTGGGGCACATGGCTGGGGCAGTTGGTAGAGCATACATCTCTTGATCTCATGGTTACGAGTTTGAGCCCCATGTTGGATATAAAGATAATTTAAGGAAGAAGAATAGAAGGAGGTACCAGTCCATTATTTTGATGTTTGTTCTGTGTACTTTTGCTCAATATGGTTTGTGTGGATAATTACGGTCTACTAAAATTGGGTCATAGGACCATTGGCATTCTCAGGATGTCTCCTCATAGCATGTCTAGTCTTCAGCCTGACCATTTCTAGGTCCAGGCCATTTTTGTACTTTGTATGTAGGTGTTTTACATTTTTTTCCTGGGCACACCTGGCTGGCTCAGTCAGTAGGGCATTTGACTCTTGTTCTTGAGGTTGTGAGTTCAAGCCCAATGTGGGATACAGAGATTACCCAAAAATAAAATCTTTAATTTTTTTTTTTTTTAAGATTTTATTTATTTGTCAGAGAAAGAACAAGAGAGCAAGCACAAGCAGGGAGAGCAGCAGGCAGAGGCAGAGGCAATCTCCCTACTGAGCAAGGAGCCCAATGTGGGACTCCATCCAAGGACCCTGGGATCATGACCTGAGCCAAAGGCAGACGCTTAACCGACTGAGCCACCCAGGCATCCAAAAATAAAATCTTTAAAAATAAATAAATAAACATTTTCCTGGGACCCTGGTATTCTTTCTCTTCCCTTATTGAATATATTAAACTTTATATCCAGTTTGGATTACAGCCAAATTGCCAGAGTTGTCTGTGTTCTCACCTTGGCATCCCTCTATGTATTAATGTAACTTACTCTGGAAAGGGAATGTGAACAGGTTGTATGAAAACAGTCAGCTTTTGAAGATTTGTGGACGTGAGGTCAGTTTCCCGTGTTAAAGTATTCTGCACACACATTGTGTGTTCCATTCATGGAATTCTTAACCCTTCTTGCCTTAACATAGGTTGAAGGAGCAGGATTTTTTCCCTCCAGTTTGCCATAGGGAAAAGACAGAAGCACACAGTTTTCTTCCAGCATTTTGGGGAATCAGCAGAGGAAAAGAATGGGCTGTTTGGGCTCTGGAGGATCTTTTTCCTTTTTTTATCACATATATTTTTTAATAGCTTTATTGAGCCATAATTCACATACCATAAAATACACCCATGTAAAGTTGTACAGTTCAGTGACTTTTAGTATATTCTTAGAGTTGTGAATTCACTACTGTGATCAGTTTTAGAATAGTTTTATTACCTCTACTCTTAGCTATTTATTAGTTAACCCCACCACCTGCCCTAGTTTATGACTAATCTACTTTCTGTCTCTATAGATTTGCCTATTCTGGACATTTCATATGTGACTTGCCTCTTTCACTTAGCATAATATTTTTCTTTTTTTTTTTTTTTAAGATTTTATTTATTTATTTGACAGGGAGTGAGAACACAAGTAGGCAGAAAGGCAGGCAGAGAGATTGGAGGAAGCAGGCTCCCTGCTGAGCAGAGATCCTGATGTGGGGCTCAATCCCAGAACCCTGGGATCATGACCTGAGCCGAAGGCAGAGGCTTTAACCCACTGAACCACCCAGGCGCCCCAGCATAATATTTTTCAAGACTCACTCATGTAGTAGCATATAATAGTACTTCTTTCCTTTTTACTGCCAGTAATACTTCATTGTGTGGGTTTTGTTTATCCATTTATCAGTGATGAATGGATAGATAAATTTGGGTTGTTTCCATGATTTTGCTATTGTGAATAATGCAGCTATGAACAATTGGTGTATAAACTTTTATGTGGATATATGTTATATTTCTTTTGACTGATGTAATGCAATTCATAAATAGAAAAGTACTGAGAGGGAGCTCCCCTCTACTTGCTAGATGAGATGCTGCCCAATTCATGAATAGCTTAATAATGCTAATTAAATCTTTTAAAAAAAGAAAGTAGAATAGGACAGTGAGCCCTCATGTACTCATCACCTACATCCAACAGTCAATTTTTTAAATAGATAGACCTTATTTTAGAAAAGAGTTGGATTTAACTAAAGCTTTCAGAGAGAGTGGGTCCCTGGACTATTCTGAGCTACAGGGTATGGTTACCTTTTTAGGGCTTACTTTTACTGCAGCTAGTGCTTTCTCTTATCCTTTGGGAGACCTGGGAAAGGAGGACATGAGCTTCTAATAAGCAATTTAATTTCTGCCCTGTGTTTACATGATAGCTCATTCTTTAAGCTGTTAATGTGCATTTTTTCATTGTGGGGTTTTTTTTGTTTTGTTTTGGGGTTTTTTTTGTTTTTGTTTTTGTTTGCCTCCTTTTGCTGGAGATTACAAGTCTGGACTGAGAGATTACAAGACAAGACTGGGAGGAGTCATCTCATTATTTCTGACTTCTTGATATATAGGGCTGGATTAGATCTTGAGCTGGTAAGTCATTTGGTAATATGTAATAGTTTTAGTGTGGAGCTGAACATGGAAGTATGGATGAATTTGCCATTACCTGTGGAGCCTGTATCTTTCCCCCCTAAACTAATACAGTCAGAGTTTTCTATGGTAGATGGTAGCAATGGAGCAACTCATGGACATTCTTCCCTGGAAATAGGTATGTTCATGGCCAACAAACCTATAGAGCAAAATGTTTTACTCTGGTTTGATTTCAGAGTTCGTCCTTTGTTCAATCCCATTTTTTCCCCCTATTTTATGCTATACTGAAAGCTCAAAATTGTCCTGATTCTTGGGGAGCAGGTGAGTTATAGGAACTTGGATTCCCATGGGTGGCATTTTTTTTTAGTGGACGTGATAAAGTTTATCTTCAGTAGTCTTTCATAAGGTTATTTATAGCTATTACCCAGGTCTAAAACAAAGGAAGGACTGGTGAATAAGAAAAGGCCATTCTTTGATGTTCTGCTAACTCAGTCCCAGAGAAAGCAACTAAAAAATCAAACAAAATGAAAGAAAAGCTAATTCTTAGAAACTTTCAAAAAATAAGGCTAGGTACTGGAAACTGTAGAAAACACCAGTGTGAATGGAATGTGAGTGACCTGTAAATTTTTCATTCAGATTATTTAAAAGTTGTATGCTCAAAGTGCTGGAGGATCTTTATTTCCACCTGTGATTAAATCAGAGATTGTTTGGGGGGGCAGTAGAAGCTCTGTGACTACAGTACCCAAAAAGGTTAGGACTATTATGTGTAGTACAAAGCTCTGAACGGACAGGTGTTCCAGCCTATATTTTTATCTTCATGCCACAAAGGTCCAAGACTGTATTATTTTTATGAAATAAAAACATATAGTGAGCCAAATGATCACATACTTTTTCCAGACCCAGGACTAGCAGAGTGCCTGTGGATATCCAAGCAAAGTAGAAAAGAGGGAATTAAACAGGCTGTGAAGGAATTTTATGGCTTTTAATATGCGAACTAGCAAAACAAAGCATTGGAGAACCTTCTGAAACTTGTGAGAAAACAAAGCCAGTTAGGTAGCTCAGTAGTTAAAAAAAATTTTCCCTACAGTGAAACACTTCTTTTCTAAATGATATATAGAATTTTATCTCATAAACAGATAAAATTAGAGCTAGTACAGTTTCAGTGAGGTGGAAGACCCAGAGCCATGCAGGCTTTGCTTTTTTTCTTTCTTTCTTTTTTTTTTAAGATTTTATTCATTTATTAGAGTGAGCACAAGCAAGGGGCGGGGAAGAGGGCAAGGGTGAGAAGCAGACCCCCGTCTGAGCATGGAGCCCAATGTAGGGCTCCATCCCAGAACCCTGAGCTGAAGTCACACACTTAACTGACTGAGCCACCCAGGTGCTACCCGGGTGTGCTTTCTTTTTTTTTTTTTTTTTTTAAGATTTTTTTTTTTTTTTTTGACAGAGAGAGATCACAAGTAGACAGAGAGGCAGGCAGAGAGAGAGAGAGAGAGAAGCAGGCTCCTTGCTGAGCAGAGAGCCCGATGCGGGACTCGATCCCAGGACCCTGAGATCATGACCTGAGCCGAAGGCAGCGGCTTAACCCACTGAGCCACCCAGGCACCCCCGGGTGTGCTTTCTTAACATGTCTTTCTTTTAGGCAGCTCCTGAGCAGTCTTCAGAATCTCTGTAAAACATAGCTTGAAAATCATTGATCTGGCCTGGTGTTCCTCAGATTTTAAAGTGCATACCTATTACCTGAAGATCCTCTTAAAATGCAGATTCTGGTTCAGTAGGCTTGGATGGAGCCTGAGAGTCCACTTTTCTAAAAAGTTCCTGGGTAATACAGATGCTGCTGATTCACACCACACTTTTGGTAATAAAGAGCTAGAATTTAAGCTAGTGTGGAGTTGTGTAATCCCAGGGTTTTTGTAGTCTGGTAGTGGTATTTTCAGATCTCCCAAACCCTAGTGTGATAGTCTGCATCTCCGAAGTCTACTCAAAGAGATTAGCCTATGAGCTCTGTCCAGACAGACTAGTACTATCTCCCCTTGGTTAGAGGCTAAAGCTGCTTGTGTCCTGGAGAAAGGGAGAAGAAATGTTCCATGGGTTTGTTCTTGGACTTCATGATTATTGTGTTTTGTCTTGAGTATTCTGTAGCCCCTTGCTTGAATGTCAGGCTCTTAGTCTTGCCTGGTCTCGCTGTTTCCAAGTCCATTGTATTCAGTGACGCTTGTCTCTTTCCTCAGGGATGACCTGACTGATGATTCTGTCTTCACTCGAAGTTCCCAATGCTCTCGAGGTCTGGAACGATATATTTCCCGGGAGGAGGGACCTCTTAGTCCATTCTTAGGACAACTTGATGAGGACTACCGGACAAGAGAAACTTTCCTGCATCGTTCTGATTATAGTCCCCATATCAGTTGTCATGATGAGCTGTTGCGGGGAACAGAAAGGAATAGAGATAAACTCAAAGGCTCCTACTCCGTAAGACCCGAGGAAAGGAGTCGGGAGGCCAAACGGCCCCGTTATGATGACACAGAGAAGATACACAGCATGGGAGGTGATCACTCAGGTTTTACATCAGGGACCCGCAACTATCGACAGCGTAGACGAAGCCCAAGCCCTAGGTTTCTAGATCCTGAGTTTCGAGAGCTGGACCTTGCCAGGCGAAAACGAGAGGAAGAGGAGGAACGAAGTAGGAGCTTGAGTCAGGAGCTGGTTGGAGTTGATGGTGGTGACAATAGCTGTCCTATTCCCGGACTATCAGGTGTCCTAACAGCATCGGAGCCAGGATATTCTTTACATCGGCCTGAGGAAGTATCTGTGATGCCCAAGAAGTCAATTCTGAAGAAACGGATTGAGGTGGACATGGAGCCTTCCATTCAGGTCTCTGCTGCATTTCTAGGGTCTCTTGCTAGTCCCTCTAATATCTTAAAACTTGGTTACTTTCTCAGGGGTGTATGTTTCTAGTGATATCTTTGTAATATATCCTGGAACAACCTTGTTAGGCTTATGAGCTCTATCTTCCAGGATTCTCCAAAGGAAACTGTAGGCCTAACAGTGCATCAGTAGAGGGCTTCTATTGTCATATATTAGGCTTTCTAAATAAACATTTTTGGGTATTTATTGTAAGTTTTTTCTCTAAATTGGATAGCCCTGTAGGAATCTTGGAATGTGGATATCTTCGAAATTAAGTTTAAAGGGCACAGATAGGAGATGATCTGAATTTTCCTCATTTCTCTTTAGAGAGAAGACAAGATTTATGAGTGGTAGGACACTAGACCAGAAATCAGGAGATTCTGATTCTGGTCCCACTGCTGCCACTTGCTGTGCGATTTTTAGGCAAGTCACCTCACCATTCTGGGCCTTGTTATTTTTTTTCATCTGTGAAATGATGATCAGGCATGAGCACTAGTTTTTAGCTATTCTTTTAGGAGTCAGAGGTTTCTGAAGAAGTACCTAAGGGGGCATAAGGAAGCAAGGGAAGGCTGATCAGTTAGGATTTCACAGTTTCCTGATCCCACTTGAACCAAAGCAGCTCCATTTTTATATGCATTTATTTCCTCTTTGAGGAAATATGAATATGAATTCATATTCTTTGATAAGGATTACAACAAATGGGCAAAAGTGAGAATTCATGCTAGTCTGCCTTACTTCTTATTTCCCCTTGCTTCAGCAGAAGCATCTGGAGAGATGGAGACCCGAATCTTGAACCTGCCTAAGCATACTGCACCTCTCTTTCATTCATACTTATCATTCCCCTATTAATTCAAGAAGAACAAAGTATTTAAGTATCTATTTCAGTTATTAGTTTTCTGAGATTCTGCATCGAGGCTAAATCACTTATGCTTGTCTTTGCAGCTTGAGAGTTTTTCCAGCAGTACCAGCTCCAGCCAGGATCACCCTGTCTACTCTGGTCACCCATCTCTTCCACTAAGTGGTGCTATTGCTGCTTTTGCCTCCGAGATTGAAAACAAGGGGGCTATGGTAGAGACTACCCTAAAGGAACCTCAGGGCAACCTCTACCAATGGGGTCCTCTCCCTGGGATACCCAAAGACAACAGTCCTCTCAGAGAAAAGTTTGGAAGTTTTCTGTGCCACAAGGAGAAATTGAATATGAAGGCTGAGGGGCCTGAGCGACACACAGACTTCTTGCTGCCCCATGAGAGGGCTAGCCAGGATGGCAGTGGTTTTTCCCGCATTTTGAGCATGTTGGCAGACTCTACCAGTACACAGGAAAAAAGGCGCCGTAGTTTCCCTGATATTGAGGATGAGGAGAAATTTCTCTATGGGGATGAAGAAGAGGATTTAAAGGCCGAATCTCCACCAAAGCCCCTTGGGGGCTCTGAGAGTGAAGTCTTGAGACAGAAGGCAAGCTCCCTGCCCTCTTCAGCTCCAGCTGTAAAACTAGAATCAATAGAAGAGACCAATCCAGAATACGCCAAGATTCATGACTTGCTTAAGACCATAGGGCTGGATATTGGGGTAGCAGAGATTAGTAAACTGGCTGCCCGCACCCAGGAACGACTTCATGGCAAGAAACCATCACGTTCTTCAGCCGACCGCCGTTCATCAGTTGACCAGCACTTTTCAGCAGACCACTGTCCCTCAGTTGACCACCATTTCTCAGCTGATCGGCACTCCTCAGATCCTCACAGACTGGAGAGCAGGGAGGCACACCATAGCAATACCCACTCCCCAGAGGTGTCCCATCCACATCCAGTCTCCCCTGTAGATCCTTACCTGCTCACAAAAAACAGCCCCCCGTTTCTAAAGTCTGACCATTCAGTGGGTCATATTGCAGGGCCAGAGGTAGTTGGCAGTGGTTTTCAGTCATCTGTGGCCGTCAGATGCATGTTACCATCAGCCCCGTCTGCCCCAATTAGACTTCCACATCCTGCTTCATTATCTCAGTTTCATATGCCAAGGGCATCTCAGTTTGCTGCAGCTCGGATACCTCCAAACTACCAGGGACCTGCCATTCCCCCTGCTTCCTTCGATGCCTATAGGCATTACATGGCATATGCAGCCTCTAGGTGGCCCATGTACCCTGCTTCTCAGCCATCCAACCATTCTCTACCTGAACCACACAGGGTAATACCTGTTACCAAACAAGCTACTCGTAGCCGTCCCAATCTCCGTGTGATCCCCACTGTGACTCCTGATGAGCCCAAACAGGAGGAGTCAGTGCTAAGCTCAATTCCTACTGCTCAAGTGCCTGTCCAGGTGTCCATCCCATCACTCATAAGATACAATCCGGAGAAGATCTCTGATGAGAAGAACCGCGCTTCCCAGAAACAGAAGGTGAATATTAGTTTTGGCAACCTGTGCCTGGGCCTTCCTATTTTAATGTAAATTGGTATTTTGTCTTTTAGAGGGAGTAAGGTCCTTGAAGTTTTTGGAGGCTGCTGTCCTCACTCTAAGTAATGCATATACCCCCCCTCCCATTTTTCTCATTAGGACTAAACTGAATTCTGGCCCTAGCTCCCACTGTGATTTCTTGACTTCCTTTTTTTTCTTTTTTAAGTGTCTCTATCAAAATTACTGGCCTTAGAACCCTATGGGTAGCACTTGAGAGCCTTGAAGTTTTCAATATGACCTCATCAGGGAGCGAGAAACCAAAATTGGATTGGGTGAAGCAGAATCAGTAGACCTGTTTTCACCTTAGTGAGTTTTGAATCTTTTTCCTATAGTGATTATGCAGGTTAAAAGCTAATACCTGGTTGTTGCTTGGTAGTTAAACCCAAGAAATAAGTTTTGCTTGTTCTGATTTGTTTTAGAGTCCGGGAATAACACCACTTTTTTTATGACACTTTAAAAAAAATAGTCTTTATACTACAAAGTTCATTGTGTTCTCAGGTATAGGAAGGGAGCAGTGGCTGGGGTAATGATGTAACAATTCTAGGTGTTTGAAAACAGTAGGTAAAAATTACGTAGGGTTGAGGAATACAGAATAGCAGAAATTCAAATGGAAAGATTAATGCATTCCCTTAGTAACTAATAACTCACTTTGTTTAGGAACATAAAAATGTAATATGTATAAATTTGTTTTGCTAGTAAAGTAATGAAAACCTGAGGAGGAAAAAAAAAGGGAAAAAAATGAAGGGCCAGTCATTTTTTTTTCTGGCTTAAAGGAAATGTAACTAATTCTTGGGAAGACAGAAATTAATTCTTGATACTCTAAACTCCAGAAAGAGGAGGATAGGTTCAATACAGACAAAACCTGAGATTGCACAGACACTGTTTGTAGACTGAATGCTTTCCCTTTACTACTCCTTCAAGAACCTAGCACTAAGTCAGGGCTGATAATACATGGGTTTTCCACACTAATCCATTATAGACAAGCTGTATTTGTTTTTTCCATCAAATAGTAGTAATACAGTTGAAACATTGTGGGCTTTTGGCTATATGTACCTGGATTTGATTTGACTTGATTTGATTTATATACCTGGATTTTACATTTTTCTCTAAAAATTATTTATTTGAGAGAAAGAAAGAAAGACAGACCACAAGCAGGGAGGAGGGGCAGAGGGAGAAGCAAGCTCCCCGCTGAGCAGGAAGCCCGATGTGGGACTCAATTCCAGGACCCTAGGATCATGACCTTAGCCAAAGGTAGACACTTGGGCAACTGAGCCACTCAGGTGCCCTGAATTTTACTGTATGCCCTGTTTTCTTACTGTATGACCTTGGGTATGTTACTTAATCTTTCACAACCTCAGTTTTCTTACTGTAAAACAGATAATGTCATGAGGATTAAAGAAGATATATGTAATGCACCTAACACAGTGTATCCCCTATAACACTTATTAGCTCCCTTCTTGATGGTTCCCTTTGAGCTCAGAACCCCTGTCAAATAGTTGCTGTCAGTAGCTTTAGGTTACTAGTAGTGACACTTTAGGTGTCAATAGTATAGCATTTCCTGGAGCGCCTGGATGGCTCAGCCGGTTGAGTATCTGACTCTTGGTTTTGGGCCAGGTCATGATCTCAGGTGGTGGGATTGAGCCCCTTGTTGTGATCCATGCTGTGGAGCCCGCTTGAGATTTTCTGTCTCCACCTCTCCATCTGACCCCCCCCACCCACCCCAGGAAAAAAAATATATATAGTGCTTTGTGCATAAAAATAACCCTTTCTGGGCAATGTCGCTCTGAAAAGGATAATTTTATTCTGTAATTTGGGTCAGAATGAAATATCACCTTTGATATAAAGTCAGAACTTTTGTGTGCAGACATTTGGATCCTTGGATTCTGATACCATCTAGCATAAAGGCTGATGGAAGAGAGCAGTAGAAAAGGGAGGATGTTGGAGGCTGAAGGATGTTGTACTTTGCAGGTTATTGAAGAGAGGGAAAAGCTGAAGAGTGACCGGGAAGCTCGCCAGAAGAAGATGTACTACCTCAGGACTGAATTGGAGCGGCTTCATAAACAACAAGGTATCAGACACTCTTATGTGTGACTGCCTTTTTGGAGTACTTGAGTAGGAAACCCAGTTGAGCTGTGAGGACTCTCAGGTTCAGTGACCTGAAGCCTTAATTTTTAAAAAATTTTGACTTAATTGGACTTACAGAGAAGTTGCAATAAAATGTTAAAATAATAGTGTAAAGAATTCTCAGGTAGTCTCTATGATTATCAGCATATTTACCATAGTTACCATACCAATATGCCATATTTTACCATACCAAAAGCTCCATCCCTTTTTCCCTTTCAATCTTTGTGTGGTGGGGGGTGTGTGTGTGATTTTTCCTGAATTCCTTAAGAATAAGTTTTACATACGATACTCCTTTACTCCTAAATACTTCATTGTGAAGATGAAGTGAACATACCCCTAACAACAAAGAATTCGCTTGCATAACCATAGTACACTTTCCTAAATTAGGAAATTAACCATAATGTTGTACTAGTCTATTGATCTTACTTCTATTTCACTGGTTCTCCTAATAATGCCCTAAAGCAAAAGAAAATGCAAGATTATGCACAGCATTCAGTTGTCATGTTCTTTTACTCTCCTTTTTCCGTAACAGTTCCTAAATCTTTGTTTCATGACATTGACATTTTAGAAGAAAAGTCACGTATTTGTAGAATGTCCTTTAATTTTGGTTTGCGTGGTGTTTCCTTACAATTAAATTTAGGTTATGCATTTTTGACAGGAACATCACAGAAGTGATGCTGTGTTCATTTCAGGTGTTGATTTCAGTCCCATTACTGGTGAGGTCAACTTTGATCATTTGGTTAAGGTGGTGTCTTCAAAGGTGTCTTCACTGGAAAGTTATTATTTTATTCTCTATAATTAGTAAGTAACTTATGGGAGAGATATTTATAGGAATAAATATTCAGTTACTCCTCAAATTTCCTCTTAATAATTTTAGCATTCTTTGGTGATTCTTGCCTGAATCAGTTATTGTGATGGTTGTTAAATAGTGATTTTCTAATTTCATCATTCCTTCCACTTTCATGAGTTGGTTTTCTACCATGATAAAGAGCTTCCTGCCCATCCCTCTTCTCCCATTCATTGATCCATTTATGTTGGTGTGAATGCATGGACTCTTCATTCAACAAGTTATAATAATTTACTGTCATTCATTTTCTTGCCCAAATTGCCCCAGCTTTGGCCAATGGGAGCCCCTTTGAGTTGACTTCTGTGTCCTTTGATATGTCCCCATCATTTCTGAGTACTTCCTTTGGCACAAAAAGATGTTCCATGATGCCTCTTTGACTCCATCTCTTCATCTGTTCTTTTAGAAATTCACATACACACTGAGGAAAGAACATAACAAGGCTTCTAAATATTACAGCTTGATAGCATTGCAGAACACAGGGAAAAGATACAGTTTCTTCTATGTGGGTTTAGACTGTTTTGGGATGAGAAATTTAGTTAGTGATCTGGTGAGGATTATTTCATGAAGACCTGCAGTTTGGAATAGGAGATAACATGAGGTAAACCTGAGGCAAAACCCAACACTCAATGCAAGTACTGGTGAAGGATCCTAATCACATAAAGTCAAAGATGTGACTGAATGGTTTTTGGCCTCTGAATAATACTTTGGTTTTCTGAAGAAGACTGCCACTGGATTCATAGTTTGGGTTTTTGGGGTTTTTTTAAGAGTGATTTATTTATTTTAGAGGAAGTGAGAACATGCCAGGGAGGGGCAAGGGAAGTGGGAGAGAGGTATTGAAGCAGACCGCAGACTGAGCAGGAAGCCCAATGCAGGGCTTGATCCCAGGACCCTGAGATCATGAACCAACCGAAACCAAGAGCCAGACACTTAACCAACTAACTCACCCAGGTATCCCTGGATTCATAGTTAACAACCTAAGGACAAATGCATACAAACTTTTATATACCATTTTGGGGATTCATGGAGTTCTTGAAGCCTGCCTGTAGATCCTTAGCTAATAACTCCTACATAAGAGATAATGTAGTCTCATCCTTTACCTCCATAGAATCTTGACCTAGGGGTGCCTGACTAGCTCACTTGGTTAAATGTCTGCCTTTGGCTTAAGTCATGATCCTGGGGTCCTGGGGGGGAGCCCCGAGTCAGGCTCCCTCCTCAGAGGAGAGTCTGCTTCTCTCTCAATCCCTCTGCCCCCTGCTCATGTTCACTCTCTCTCATAAATAAAATTTAAAAAGAAAAAAAGGGAGGAAAGAAACTTCACCTAAACTAGCCCATGTGGAAGGAGAGTCTCTCTTGCTTTTAGGAAGGAATGTTTTAATGGCAAAGAGTTTGTCACCATAAACTCTTGGGAGATTACTACTTACAACAGAAAAATGACTTGTCTTAATTTCCTTGTGTTTGTTTCTTCTGACATTTGACTACTCAGGGGAAATGCTACGCAAGAAACGAAGGGAGAAGGATGGCCATAAAGACCCGCTCCTGGTGGAGGTGAGTCGGCTTCAAGATAACATTATGAAGGACATTGCAGAACTTCGACAAGAGGCAGAAGAGGCCGAAAAGAAGCAGTCTGAACTGGACAAAGTGGCTCAGATCTTGGGAATTAACATTTTGGATAAATCCCAAAAGTCTTCAAATGACTGTAAAGAGACTACAGAGAAGCCTGGAAAAGCGGAAAAATCTAGGAGCCCAGAAAAAGTGTCCTCATCCTCAAATTCCTCTTCCACCAGCAAGGTAACAACTCAGCTTTTCCGTTTCTATTACATCTTTTATTTCCATGGACTCCTAAAGAAGTCTTCTAACTAAGCATTTCCTTAGTTTCCTTTTCCAGCCTGTTCTTAACTCATCTTAGAGTTATGAGTTATGAGTTAAAAGCATAACATGCTTTTGTAAAGCACAGATCAGATCATAGGACTCTACTTCAGAATTTTAGTAGTTCCCATTGTCCCCAGAGTAGAATCACAAATCCTTAGCATTCAAGGCCTCCCATGTTTTTGTTCTAGCCTTTACTCACACCACCACACCACACACCCACACACCCACACACCTACACCAGCATGGTTTTCTAATCTTCTTGTAGCTTCTATATAACATTTTGTGCATTCACAGTTAGCAACAGGGACACCGCCATGCTTCATGGCCAGTGAATATGTGTAAGTTCTCAAATCAGTATTTGATACAGGAAACCACTGTTTCCTAAAAATGCTTTCTTCTCTTGGCTTCTCTCACGTTTCTTTCCCTCCTAGTATGCTGGCTGCTGCTACTTAGTCTCCTTTACTGCCTATTGTCTTATACCTAATCTTTAAATATTTTAGTTCTGTAGGACTTAGTTTTATCCCAGTTCTCCAGAATTATGCTCTCTCCCTAGGTCATTTCATCCAGGTCTATACTAAATACCATACTGACTACTTCCGGTTTTATATTCTAGCTCAAATGAGTCTGGCGAGGTCCAAATTTGAGTGTCCAACATTTTATTCACCATTTCCATTTCATTGTTTCATAGACACTTTAAAATCAACATAGCCTGGGGCATCTGGGTGGCTCAGTGGGTTGAGCGTCTGTCTTTGGCTCAGGTTATGATCTCAGCGTCCTGGGATCGAGCCCTGCATTGGGCTTCCTGCTTAGAGGGGAGCCTGCTTCTCCCTCTCCTACTCCCCATTTTGTGTTCCCTCTCTACCTGTCTCTCCCTCTCTCAAATAAATACAATCTTTTTAAAAAAAATAAAATCAACATATCCTAATCTAAACTAATGATGTGCGCATCCTCCCTCTTTCCTGCCTTCAATGTTCTCCATCTCAGTGGCCCCACTGTCCCAACAGTTTTCATGCCAAAAACCTGAAAAGCTTTATCAGTGCTTCCCTCTCCCTAACTGCTCCATACTGAATCAATGACGGGTTCTTTCAGTTCTCCCTCTGACGAAAATCTTGGTTTCATCCGTCTCACCATCTTTATTGCCCTCCAAGTTCAAGCCACCTACAATTCCTGCTTGTATGACTACACTCTTAATCCTTTCTCCACATATAGCCAGTGATTGCAGTACTCCCTTGCCTGCCTCTTCAGCCTCATTTCATGCTTCTTTTCCCCCTTGCTCATTATAATTTCATTATTGGCCTTTTCTTCATCCTTCCTTTTTTTTTTTTTTTTTTTTTTTTTTTTAAGTAATCTCTAGGGGCACCTGGGTGGCTTAGTCGTTAAGTGTCTGCCTTCAGCTCAGGTCATGATCCCAAGGTGCTGGGGTCAAGCCCCGCATCAGGAGCTCTGCTCAGCAGGGAGCCTGCTTCCCCCCCCACCCCGCCCTGCCCGCCTGCCTCTCTGCCTACTTGTGATCTCTCTCTGTCAAATAAATAAATAAAATCTTTAAAAAAAAAAAAAAGTTGCATTCTCTACCATCATAGCTGGCCAGGCACCCCTCATTACTGGCCTTTTTTTTTTTTTTTTGAAGTTTTTATTTATTTGTTAGGGTGTGCAAGCACAAGCAGGGGGAGTGGCAGGCAGAGGGAGAAGCAGGAGCAGGGAGCCCAGCTGGGGGACAGGACATGATACCAGGACCCTGAGATCATGACCAAAGCTGAAGGGAGACGCTCAACCAACTAAGCCACCCAGGCATCCCGATTACTGGCTTTTTCATTCCTCAAATACATCACCCCCTCTAATGTCTATAGATCTTCTTTCTTTCTGGTTACTATGCAGATCTGTCTTCTCTCCTAACTTATGTTCATCCTTCAGAGGGTAGCTTAGATTATTACCCTGCCTCTCTTCCTTGATTTCCCAGTCTATTATATTTGCCTGATAGACACTCTCGTAATAATGTGTCATTTTTTTTTCTTAGCATTTCTGACAGTTGTAATTATATAATTACATGGGTTCCCTCAGTTGGATTTTAAGGTTCAAATGGTAAAGGAAAATATCCATCTCATTCTCCAATATTGTCCTCAAATCATAGCTCAGTGCCTGGCACATAGTAAATGAGTAGTGTTTAGGAAATATTGCACTACCTCTTATACTCCTGTCACCTCAGAATGCTTGCACTTTTCCAAATGTGCAATTTGCTATTATGTCTCTCTGATTTTTCATTAATAATCCTCTTATCATTATCTTTCTTCCAGCCCTGCTCACCCCTAAGGCCCAATTTGAATACCATCCTACTCCATGAAAAATTCCTGAATTCTACCCCAATTAATCGGCCCTTCTTTAATATATTAAAGAATATATTCATATATAGTCAGCCCTCCCATAATATATTATGGTTTCTTTATAAGATTTATTTCATTCTGTCTTATTTAAAACTTGATTATGGGGGTGGCCTGGGTGGCTCAGTCAGTTAAGTGTCTGCCTTCAGCTCAGACAGGTCATGATCCCAGGGTCCTTGGATCGAGCCCCTACATTGGGCTTCATGCTCAGAGGGATGTCTGCTTCTCCCTCTCCCTCTGCTGCTACCCCTGCTTGTGTGTGCTTTCTCTCTCTCTTTGTGCTCTCTGTCAAATAAAATCTTAAAAAAAAACTTGATTATGTCTGTTCTCATGCCCATCTCTTCCACTAAGTAAGAACTCCCTGATAATAAAAGGATAGAACTCATTTATCTTTGTGTTTCCAGTGGCATCCACTTTGTCTATTACATAGTAGATGCTCACTTAATGTTGGGGAGATAGAGAAGAGGATATTCTGTATTCCCTATCAACAAAGCTCTAATTTTTCCATTTTTCCTGAGAGAGTTCTCTTTTTCAATCTGGTAGGACTGTACTCTTTTTTATACCAGGGCACTCAGTTCAGGGCCTTTGACGGAAAGGAGCTTGAAAGTTCTGGCCCTTTATAGTTGACTTATACATTGTTTGGGGTCCATTTGTGCACCAGCCCCATAATGACCAATCACCTTGATTTGAATGAGGCTTCACATTCTCTGAGGCCAACATGGATATGTTACAATTCAGTATTCATTTCAATAGTAAGGAATGTTGTGTCTACAGCCTCTTTCCTACCTGGTTGGTATATCTTCTTTCTTTGCCTCTCTTTAAAATGCATCAGTGGGGGGCGCCTGGATGGCTCAGTGGGTTGAAGCCTCTGCCTTTGGCTCGGGTCATGATCCCGGGGTCTGGGGATCGAGCCCCACATCGGGCTCTCTGCTCAGCGGGGAGCCTTCTTCCTCCTCTCTCTCTGCTTGCCTTTCTGCCTACCTTTGATCTCTGTCTGTCAAATAAATAAATAAAATCTTTAAAAAAAAAATGCATCAGTGGTTTAAGGTTTTCTTTCTTTTTCTATTCATTTCATAAAAATAAACACACATATACAAAATTCCATAATTCATCTATCTGTAGACTACTGTCATTAATATCTTGGTATATATTATTCCAACTACTCATCTTTTGTTTATTAAACAGAAGATTGTATATTAAGCAAATATTTATTGATCTCTAAAAAAGTGACAGGCACTATTTTAGATGGTGGGGAAGTATAGTAGGGAACTAAACAGGTTCTAACTCTTGTGAAATGTGGGAGAAAAATAATAAACAAGTACAGGTTAGGTAATGACAAGTGTCTAAAAAAAGAAAATGGGGTAAGGGATATAGAGTAGTTACAGAAAGTTATTTGGATAAGGTGACACTTGATATTCTATCCCTATTTACGTATCTTTATTGATTATTCAAATGTATTTAGTTATTTGCTTTTTTCAGTATATCATGAACATTTTACCATGTTAATAGATTTCTGTAACATCATTTTTAATGACCTTGTTTTTTGTCACACAAATACCAACATTTATTTAACCAGTCAGATCATCTCCTCTTTGACATAATAATTTACTTCAGATAAATGTCAAGGAGTGGAATTGCTAGGTCAGGGCATAAAGAATTTTGAGGTGTGTAGTATGTATTCCTAGATTATCTTGCAGAAATGTGGTGCCAGTTAATACTTGCCCACAGTGTATACATGTGCCCATCCCTTTTCTGCTGGGTGTGATTTCTTTAGTGACTTTTAAACAAGACCCTAGTAAGGAAGGAGTATCTTTGAAGTTAAATTATTTCTCTTTCTCCAGCCTGTCTTCTCTTCCCACCAGCCCATGTGCCCAGTTCTCTGATCTTTTCTCTTCATTCATACTTACCTTCCTCTGTTCCAAATTATTTGTTTTCTGTGCCTCCCTCCTCAACAGTACCAAAATTCTCACTTCCTAAATACCTTGCTCCCAGCTTGCTGACACATGAATTCATATTAAAGTATTTTTGTTAATAACTTAATATGAGGAGTTGATATGGGTTTTTTAGAGTTGATATATTTTAAAAGAGGATTCTTGTTAACTCAAAGGTGTTAAATTCTAATGATGGTTGGTATTTTAGGCAGCTCCAAATATTTTACCCAGATTCTTTGAAGTCATCCCACATAGACACCTGTCTGATTTATCTATGCACAACACCAGCCTTTCTCTCCAGTTTTGTATACCAGGATGTGTCTATGAGAAGTGGGTTCATTATTACGTGTTTTCTGTATTTGCTTAACCTGTCAGTTACCTCTTCCATATTGTCTTGTCTTTTCTTCTTGGGTGTCGTTATGATTTCTAAATTTAACTAATGTATTTAATTGCATAGGGAACACATTCAACATCTACCAAAGGGTGTATAGTAAAAAGACTCCTGTCCATCCTTGTTCTCAGCTTCCCCCTCCAGAGGCTGCCATTATACTCATAATCTTGAATATTTTTCTATTTTAAGATATATAAGTAAATATATTGCCATTATGATGTATTCTCCATGATAAGGTAGCACTATGGAGTCTAGTTCTGTTTGAGCCTTGTAGACAGATTTCTCATGACGTTTTCCCCAGTTTATATAGCTTTAGGCACTGGAAATATGGTTATGTGGCCCTGTATCAATTACTGCGGTAAGCTACCTGCTTTTTCTAAGAAAAGACAGATCTAGAATTCCTTCTGAGTGCAGGTGTTTTCCCTCTAGGAATCAAAGGTAAACAGTGAGAATTCCCATACTAAGAGCCCCAAGCCTGCTGAGAGCCCCCAGCCAGCTACTAAGCAGTCTGATCAGCCTATTGCTGCCTATGAGTATTATGATGCTGGCAATCACTGGTGCAAAGACTGCAACACCATCTGTGGAACCATGTTTGACTTCTTCACTCATATGCACAATAAGAAGCACACACAGGTAGGTATCTTGCCCGCTATTATTTCCATTCTTGCCCTCCTTCCCTTCAAACTTCTGCACCCCCATCTGCATTACAAAGCTGGAAAATGAAACATTCTCGTATGGGCAGGAGCCCCAATCTGAAGAGCCAAGAGATACCATCAAAGGCGACAACATCATCCCCAGGGCTCAGTCCAGGGGACCTACCTGTAACTAAACACCATGACAAGTGTAAGTGAGGCTTCTGCCTCTTTTGATTCCTTGAGTACCTGATTATTTGTTTCATTTTATCCATTACTAGTACTTGCTCTAACATGTGTTTACCTTTTCCACAGGTGATTTCCGTTTAAACAGTTGGCAGAGAGGGTGGGGGTGGGTAGCTGGGGGTTTCTGGTCCCCCTGGTGTGGGGGAAAAAAAGAGAAAAGTGGGTCATTGAATTTTAGTGCTGTTGTGTGAGCACCTCTGCCTCTTGCAAATAGACACTGGATCCCTACAACAGACCTTGGGCTTCAAAGACCCAGAGTGAGGCCAAGCAAGATGCTGTAAAGCGTACTGACAAGATAACTGTTCCTGCAAAAGGTATGTTCCCCCCTGCCTCCTCTGTGGTTTTCTTACATTTAGCCAAATAAGAGATGTCCCTGAATTAAGGTGCTAGGAAGCAGCATAGGGTGAGAAATAACCATTTTGTTGACAAAGGTGTAAGGATTCCTTCTGTGTGCAAAATAGTGTGCCCGAGCCTGAAGAAATAAAGAGATCTATACAACAAAAATGATCTCTACCTATATGGCCAAAATTCTAACAAATGTTAAACATACACATACCTACTTTAAAATATAACTGAGGGGTGCCTGGCTGGCCCAGCTGGCAGAGCATGCAACTCTTGATTTTGGGGTCATGAGTTCAAGCCCCATATTGGCCTGGAGCCTACATTAAAAAAAAAAAATTTTTTTTAATGCACATATAACTTTTTTTTCACTGACTTATGTACCAAAATCTTACTTATTTGAAATTCAGGTAAAAGAACAGTAAAAGGTATAGTAGTTTAACTGCTTTTTCGATTGAGAGCTATAAAATATTTTTGAATAGTTGTTATTGGGGGTAGGTTGAAAAGTAGAAAGTTTCTTTGTCTTTATACTTCTCAGATTCTTACCTTCATAAGTAGTGCTAATCTACAGAAGGTAGATTCCTGAGTAATTCATACCAGCATGAGAGACCCTCATACAAATGGTGCTGAGCTGTTTGGGAATATAGTTTTTAAATTTCCTACAGTGCTTAGTGGTAGTTGGAGTTTGAGGGGCATCAACAACAGAAATGAGTTTGAAACAGAAAACCCCTGAATTAACTAATTAGTGTTTCCAAGAGGGAGAAGGGCCAAAGGTCCTGAGTTCAAGCTTTAAATTAGAAAGACTGTGCCATTTGGATTCATCTAAATGGTACTTCTGACTTGAAAATGGGTAAGGTCCTATATTCCATTAACTTTTTTATTACAAAGGGGAAGTGGGATTTCCTTTAATGACATCCTGGGTGAAAATGACTTATTTTCTTGACTTCTACTTCTTCCAGGTTCTGAGTTTCTGATTCCCATCACTGGATATTACTGCCAGCTCTGTGAGGAATTTTTGGGGGATCCAATTTCTGGAGAGCAACATGTGAAGGGTCACCAGCACAATGAGAAATATAAGGTTGGTCTTTGTAGTAGTTGTGGAGTTTTACTTTACTTTCTACAGTAATCCTTTTGACTTTGTCAGACTTCAGAGTCAGGAAAAGTCATTAATACTTTAAATTCCATGTAATTACTAGGAAGTTTTCTTCAATCCTATTAAGAGATGCTGACTTGGTAGAACCATCTGTATCCTTGAAGATGACTCTTCTTCAGGAGTTTCTACCAGTTGAATTCCAACAGTAACAGAGCCAAGATTTTATTTCTAACTGTATTTTGACCAGTTGTTGAGCCTCTATCATTTCTCTTCCCAGAAATATGTGGTTGAAAACCCATTGTATGAGGAGCGACGGAATCTGGACCGCCAAGCTGGCTTAGCTGTGGTCCTGGAGACAGAACGGCGACGACAGAGTGAACTAAAGCGTAAACTTAGTGAGAAACCAAAGGAAGAGAAGAAAGAAAAAAAGGCAAAGGTCATGAAGGAAGTAAAAGAGGATGACAAAGTCTCTGAGGAACTAGAGGACCAACTCTCTGAGGGTGGGAACTCCCCTGAAAAGGCTGAAAGTAAAAGGAAAGCTAGCATCAAACTCCAGTTAAAGGAAGAGGTAAAGAAAGAATCACCAACATCTTCCTCTTTTGGGAAATTCAGCTGGAAGAAGGCAGAGAAAGAGGAGGAAAAAGGTTCAATGGCCACAAGTATTCACAAGGAAGAGGTTATGGAAAACAGTAAGGACAAAGAGGATGGCAAAGCCGAGGCTGGGAAGGCAAAGCCCATCAAAATCAAGCTCTCTGGGAAAACGGTTGTCGCACACACTAGCCCGTGGATGCCTGTTACAACTTCAACCCAGACTAAGATCCGACCCAACCTGCCCATCCCATCTACAGTACTCCGCAAATCAGGTTCAGCCACAGTGAGCAAGCCAGCGCCTCTTAACACCTTTCTATCCATCAAGTCTTCTGGAACTACTGCTAAGCCTCTGCCAGTGGTTAAAGAGTCTTCAGCTGATCTCCTCTTGCCTCCTGACATCATCTCCAAAGCATTTGGAGGGGAAGAGGTGATTCTGAAAGGGTCTCCAGAGGAAAAAATGGTACTGGCTGAAAAGAATGAGCCATCCCATATACCTGAACAAATGCTGCCACCTCCTCCACCACCCCCTCCACCACCACCTCCGCCACCCCCAGTTATACCTCATCTAGCTTCCCCATCTCCTACTCAAACAAATGCCATCTTGGCACCGGTCAAATCAAACCCACCTGTATCTCACACTCTCAGCCCCAGCTTCCTGGGTCCTAACATTTTGAATCCTGTGTTGCCAATAGCCATCATGGCCTCAGCACAGCCAGCTGCCATCCCTTCTGATGAGACGGCTCCTGGGGTGAGTGAGAGTGACAGGGACCAGACCTTTTTCTCTGTGTTAGTGCGTCCTCCACCTCCCCTCTCAAGTGTATTCAGTGAACAAGCCAAAAAATTGGAAAAGCGAAATTCATGCTTAGCCACAGCCAATGCTAAGGACCTGTATGATATATTCTACAGTAGTGGTGGAAAGGGGACACCTGAAACTAAGCTGAGTGGTGGTCTATTGGCCAATGGGGAAAACAGCCATCTTCCTAAAGTGGAAAGTTCAGATACCTCTTCCACTTCTACTTTGAACAACAGTGCATCCCAAGAGGAGTTGCCTCCAGATAAAAGTTTGATCTCTGCTCCTTTAGTCAGCAACCCTGAAAAGCCCGTTCCAAAACCTCTGGTGTCTCTAGGGAAATGGTCAGTGGTAGAACGCACAGACTCAAAGAGCAGAGGCAGTAGCTATGGCTTCCTACAACCTCTGACGAGGTTGTGCCAAAGCAGGCCTTATGAAACGGTTACCCCAAAGACAGACACTTTGGCCATGTGGACTTGTAGCTCCTTCCAGAGTGATGCTAATAGGGATATATCTCCAGGCGGAAAAATCGAACTTGACCTGGGAGAGCCAGGGCCACCAGGTGTAGAGCCACGCCCTCAATTGTCAGATACACACTGTCAGATCATGGAATCTCAGAAGTTGGTAGAAACCAACCTTATGGAATCTGGTAACCAGGATGAGGAAAGCCAAGAGCTCCACAAATCTAAAGGTTGTGGGGAAAGTGAGGGAGAGGGAAATACTGAACTAAAAGAAAAGAGACCAAAGCTTTCTGAGGTGATGGTAGAAGAGGGAACAGGTATCTGTGTTGGGCCCAATAACATAGAGGATTCTAATTTGAACCGTGGGAACAGATGTGCATGGGTGGGTGAAATAGAACAGCCCAAGTTACAAATGACTGACAAAAAGCCTGAACAGTCCAAGAAATTGATGACAAGAAGTGAAACTCAAGGTAAAGTAGTGATCGACTTGAGTGCACAGGCCCTTTCTTCCACAAAGGCAAAAATAGACTCCTTTCCATCAGAGGCTAGATCTTTACTCCAGAACCCACAAGATGTACATGTGAAAATGTCTACCCCAGAATTGCTTCTCCAGTCCCCAGCCAGATCAGATATGTGTTTAACAGATAGTACACAGGAGCAAGGAGTTACAACTGATAGTAAAGAGTGGCAAGAAAATTCAGCTGCAGAATCAGCTTCCAGAACTAGTTACAGAAGCCTCAAACTCAAGAGAGAAAGATCAAAAGACTTTCAAGGTAAAAGGATTTATGAACTGGCTGTTTGGGATGAAAATAAGAAGTCAGAGACCTGGGAGAGCCCAGAGAAACCAGAAACAGAAGCCCTGAAGCTACGAGATGTCCATCCAGAATTGACCGTGACAAGAGGAAGCAAGGCCTTAGAAGACTTTGAAGTTACAGACTTAAAAGTAGAAGAGCTTGCTGCCCTGGGGAACCTGGGGAATCTAAGTGTTGATTTCTGCAATCCTCAGGTAGACCAAGCACATAGATCCCCAACTGCCCTGTCTCAGAAACTACGTGAAGAAAATTCTGTGTCACCTATAGGACGTAATCCCTCCACTCTCAGTGACTTGGAACCAGTCCCATCCTTCTCTGAGTTTCCATTAGATTCTCCCAAAACCCTGGTGCTTAGCTTTGGAGCAGAGGGTGAACAAAATTCATCTAATCCCAGAAGTGGAAGGATCACTCCTAACATTTTGAAAACTGGACTTCCTATAGAAAATGTTGACCTTGGCTTAGGGAACCTAGAGGGAACACACCAAGCACTTGACCTGTTAGCAGGAGGAATGATGCCTGAGGAAGTAGAAGAAACTTCTCAATTAGAGAAACAAGATTCACTCAGATTGGAATCAGAACCAATTAATCCTGCAGGCCTTGGGCCGTCTCCTTGCCTTCCAGACCTTGTTGAATTTGTTACACGGACACCCGGAGTTCAAAAAGAGAAGTTATGTTCTCCTCTTTCTGAGCCAGGTGACGCTCCTGAGTGTAGTTCCCTGGAGATGGGTCCACTACAGCTAGAAATACCGAAAGTGTCCATAACACAGCTAACAGTTCCTCAAGCGGATGAGGACAGTGACCATCCTTTGAATTTGGTAAAATCTCTGGCTTCAGGGTCCCCTACAAGGGAGCAAGTAGTTGGAGGCAATATGGTCCCTCAGGAAATACCCGCACAAGAAGCTCCAGTTGCTGCCACCCAGGACCAAACAGCATCCAGTGTTCATGACTAAGAATACACATCGAGAGCTTCTTGCGGATAAATCAAATTGGCTTCTAGATATCAGGTGCCCAGATGATCCAGGACTAGTTGGCTGTCTCATCTGGAATCTACACCAAGAGATGCAGTCAGCATCTTACAGTAAATGTTCATGGAAGCCAAAAAATTTACCTCTTTTCTGTTTTTTTTTTCCTTAAGATACCAGATGAATCAATCATAACTTCTATACATATCTGTAAAAAAGTATTTTCTGTTATTATTATTATTATTTTGCCAATTTACTTTCTCCTACTTTGTCATTAAAATCAAATGTCTGTCTGGCTCACCACACAGTGTGCTTTGATTGTATTTTGGCTTTGACTCTGCCATTTCTGGAATATGGGGGAGGAGGGAGACAGAGCTGACTTCTGCAATTGCTATGTTGTATTCCTACCCAATTTCCTGGGCAGCTGATGGATCTCTGGGAGAAACACCAGAAAGCCTGCTAAAGTGGAAAACTACTAATGAAGGAAGGATTGTTCATCTCTTAGGCTTCCATTTGGATGCGCCTGCCTTAACATTGTTTGAAATGCAGCGTGAGTAGCTCTTTTGTTTACTGTTTACTTCCTTGTGCCATGTCCACCCCATACTTCCTTTCTTCTGTTGCCTTTGCTTGAGATGGTCCTGCTAACCCACAAACCTGTTTGGAAATGGCCTCAATAAACGTGGAAGAAAATCTAGCAGGTTCACTTTTAGAAGACGACAAATCGGTAAGGCTGATTCATGGCTGAATGCCAGATGCAGATATGCTTTTTGGGTCACTTTTATTTTTGAAATGGCCTTTTGTTCATTGTATTGTGATCCAGTAACACTTTGTGTTAAATTGTTTAGCAGCCATTTCTGTTCTGAAGAGGTAGAAGAGCTGAAACTTGTTTTGGGATTGGACTCATTCTCTGTTCCTCAATACATATGTATTCCTTCCTCTACCTCTCCCTTTCCCAAGTTATTTCCACCATAGTGTGATGTTTTGGGTTGTACATTTTGTTCAAAAGATTAAAGAATTTATGAGTTGGCTTGGACAAGTTTAATTTTATTTTTAATGTGTTAATTACTTGGAATAAATGCATTAACCTCATGTTTCTTTCTTGATTTTTGTTTTGAACCACACACATTTGAACTCCACAGGAAAACTAGAAAAGTGAACTCCTGCTATCCTGTTGTCTATCTCCTCCCTCCCAGTTTCTTTTTCCCCACCTGTTGGGGCTGTTTTCTTCATGTGAGATTGTGAAATTATGTAATCTATGCCCCAGTGGTGCCTGGATGGGTAGTGAGTAGGCAACAATGGTCTGGTTTTGGCATCTCCCTATTGTGAAGCCTTTCATATACCCTTATGTTGGCTCTCTCTATGCTACTCTGGAAGCTGAACTCCCCCAAGAACATTCGTGTTCTTGCTGAGGGCATTCTTAGGGACCAGAGAGCTTAGTCCTCAGATTTCCTAATCTCTGTCCCAGTTTCCTTTTGACATCCTTGTTGTCAGAAATTTATAACCTGGCTCAACAGAGGCATCAGAGTCTTATCTTCTACCCACTCAAAAATAATGCAAAGTTGACCTTTTCCCCTCAGAATGCTTTTTTCCCTGTTAACTTGGATGCAGAGGTGCAGAATCCTATGTTGACTCTGGGGAGGCTAGTTTTTCTTGAGTAATGTCTATTTAGAAGATGTCCTGGCCTCTGTTGTTCATCATGTTGTGGAAAGAGCACATATTTGGGAGAGTCCAGTCTGTGATTGTCCCTCAGTCATTTGCCTTGCTGTGATTTTGGACAAGTTACTTCACCTAACTGTTCCATAGGGATTTTTTTTTTCCTTCTTTAAAAGGATCATTGTCTTCCATCTCAGCCCCAAATATGTCCAGGGTCATGCCATCCTGAGTAGTCCTCCTAGGCCTGCTATTTAGTCACTTTTCTGGCCCAGAAACCATAGAGTGACTCAGAAGGTACCCTTTAGACAAACGTAAACCCAGATGAGCTTCAGAAATATATTTGTTTTTCTGGAGAACTACTCCCTCCCTATTCTACCAGCCTATCTACAGGAATTCAGAGAACTTACAAGTTAAAATGCCAGTTGTTACTGATTTTCTGGCCTCTTCACTTAGTAAATTCATCTCCCTTTGGGGAGAGATGGGTGGGTTTAGAGTGGGGAGGGGTAAATCAAAATCTTATTCTTTGGATTGGGAGGGGGACTCATGGGAAGGATAAGGTAGGGAAGAGAAGAGAGGCAAAATCTACGACGTACAGAACTAATTCAAGTAGCTGGGACTAGAGTACTTTGAGCTATTACTGTTGTATTCTTTTGATAACTTCAGCCTTTTTCTAGAATAATGAATGCCTGCTTGTAAGAAGCAATGTCAGTCTTTATATCTGCCTTGAACTATCAAAGGGAGAGCCTTTAGTCTAGGCCAGAAGTGTGATTCCTCTTTGATCGTTGGGGTCTAGTTTTGTAGCCCATCCAGAGAAGCCCTGTGAAAGGAAAGGCAGAACTCTAACCCAGTTGCCAGAACCTAAAGGTAGGACCTACTTCTTTTTATTCAGTACTATGATAGCACTGAATAAATGTTCACCTTTGGAGACAAAGGCACATGCAAGGAGGGGGCCCTAATCTTTACATGTTGTTTATGGTAACATCTATAACTACTTTAAAATTCTGCAGACACCAGAAAGTTTTCATTAGACTCCCTCAACTGTGAGAATACATCATCAGCAGTTAGGTTTAAATTTGAGCAAACACCTAATTTTACTTAAGTTGTGTAAATAATCCCCCAGAAATCCCCCTGGCTTTGTGAATGGAGACCTCTTGCTTCATGAGCCATCTTTCTCCTATTTACAGCTAGCTTCAGGGCATATAAGACTCTTAAACCTTTCAGGTAAGTATTCCCATTGTACCTAATAAAGTTCCATCTCTAAAAAAAATGTAAAAGTCAAAAAGTTAGCTAAATGCTTTGGTATCAAAGCATGCCAGGCCATATGTTCATTTATCAGGCTGCCAGGTTCAGGGACTAAAGAAGAATGGTAAGGTGTTGGACAGGGAAGCTTGGACATAGAGATACAGGCATCCAACAGGGACATTAAGTGTATTTTTAAAAAAGAAGAAGGTGGAGACAGGTTCAGAGAGGAGATAGCCTACAAAGAAAGTGAGATGGGTTTTTAAAATTATATTCCTAGGGTGCCTGGCTGGCCCAGTTGGTAGAGCATATGACTCTTGATATCGGGGTCATGAGTTCAAGCCTAAACCTTGGGTCTCACATTAACAAAACAAACCTACCAACCCTGGGGCAAGAAATTTATTGCTTAGATAATTAATTAACTAGTTAATTAATTAATAAAATTAAATAAACTATTAACAATTTTGTGAGAACATGGACAAATGAAAAGAGTTTGTGATTGTGAACACATTTCTTTATAGAGTTGAATTTTATGATAATTTTTATTATTTATAATACATAATTTTTAACCAAAAAAATTATGTATACATTCACAGTGTTCATTGATATAAGCCAAGCAGTTGAACTGATAATGAAAATCTATCATTAAAAAAAAGACACTGCCATGATGATTTGCTCATAACCCTTATATACTTTCAAAGGGCTGTGTATGTTTTCACTGTAGCAATGTGGTTTTAATTTCACATTTATGTGTTTATAAACTCTCCTAAGCAGGAAGTCTGCCTTTGCTTACTTTTTTTCCATTGTATTCCCAGTGCACAGTTGCCTGACACACATAGAGTACTCAATAAAAATTTGTTAAAAGAATCAGTGTGGTAATAGTAGCTATTTTTTATTAACTGATTGTAAATATTGAGCAATTTATAAGTGGGTGAAAGCTACAAACTGCTTTTGTATTTGTTGGGTACTTAGCACTCCAGAAACAGCTACCCTGCTTCTGTCCTGGATCTTTGTATACAAAGCACTGTCTGTGGCAATGAATGCATATCAAGGCTGTCAGTGGCCTTCATTTCAGCAGCATTCTGGAATAGTGGTGTCAGGCCAGGAGGGGGACACATTGCCCCTGAAGCTCCTGGAAGAAAAACTGAGGTTGGGAATGGGGGTAAACTGACCGTAGTGTTAGCAATCAAAGGCTTTGGGTACTTTGATATTCAGATGGCTAACTTTCTCCTTCCAGCCATATTTCATAGGCATGTTGAAATCAGTCAGTCAAACCCCAGATCTCTGATTTGGCCCAACATCCTCTTGTCACCTCATCAGAACCAGAACCCAAAATCAAGCTGCCAGTTTGATTTCTGGAAGGAAACCAACAACAACAACAACAACAAAGTTGCCATTGGTAGAAGGAGAAGGAACGCTTTCTTTTTTTATTCTATATTTTTTGTTTCAACATCCTGACCATAAAATGCATTTTATATAAAATACAAATATTTCATGCACATATAAAATAGGTACACACATGTAAAATATGTAATTTTATGTCAGTAAGGGTTATTTGATGCTGTGGAATAATAAACCAGGGTTAATTTTTTTCCTTTTGTGTACTTTTATGTATTAAAAAACAGTGTTTTGTTTTGTTTTTAAAGTATGTGTCTCCTACTCAGTACATCCCTGTCGTCATTCCTCTCAATAGTTTTCTATCATTACAAATAGTTTCCTGCTGCTTTTCCCACAAGACTCCCTAAATTCCTCTATTCCCTTCAAGGCTGGCTGGGCAACATTCATTCAGTTTCCATTCTTGAAGAATATTAGTCTTTTCTTTTTTTCCTCTTCCCTTTCTCTTGCTCCTACTTCTGTTTGGCTGGTTATGCATTTCCAAGTGTACAAGCATTTGGACATGAAATTCTATAAATCAAACTGCCTGTCTTTACAGAGCTTTACCTGTAATGCAGGTACACAAAAATATATCACAAAGTCTTTGTTGCATGCAAGAGAATAGAAGATAATTTGTATCTAGATGTATAGATTAATCGCTTTACAGGCTTTTGTTCATTCCACTTGTGGAGGATCAGGAGAGGAAGTATTTTGTAGAAAGCAATGGAAATGAGCATGTTTAAGGGAAGTGAGTAAACAGGGTGAAAGTAGAGGCAGTTACATGATAGAGGGTACAGAGAAAGATTGCAAAGAGGTAAAAAAGCATATTGAGGTATTATTTCTTTCATCTTCTCTCTGATGTTCTGTCCCTGCTAAACTACCCAGCTCTCCTATAGCCTACCTATATGAGGTTGACTATGAAGACATTTGCTCACTCTTGCCTACCTTTCTTCCTTTCTTTTCAGGAGCAGTTGCCAAAGTCCAGATTTCTAGAAAGAAGAACTCCAAAAGACATCTTTGCCTCAGAGAGGCAGGGATAGAAGTCACAGAGACCAAAGAAATGATGAGCACCCTTGGGGTCAGTAGGCAGTCACCTCTAGGGTCTGACTTCCAGAAGGTAGGTATGACTGCTGGGACAGACATGGGTTGTGGAGAAGGCCCTCAGCTGCCAGGAAATGGTGAGTTGGGTGAGCAAATATGTTGTGTATGTATGTCTGTATCATTATCAAAGAGGAATAAGATAAGAGGCATAGAGATACATATTTTAAACTTGCCACTCATCTCAGTTTATCTCCTAACTTCCATCTCTCATTTTGTGCCCTGATACTTACGTTAAAGCTGTGACTTTCAGATCTTCTCATCCCTCCTGGAGCCTGGGTCCCAGTGTTCCTAGCAAGTAGAACATCTACTATTTCAGCTTCATTACTGGTCCATTTAAGAATCAAGGTATAAATTGGGTATGTCCTTAGAGGAGTGGGGTATGTGTAGACAAAAGAAGTGGGAGGATGGGGAGAAAATCACAAAGGTGGTATTTGAAAAATCCTGAGATTTTAGACTTCAGGACAGCTGTCAACTAGTTTCCATTCAGTCTCACTATCTCTCCTATACCCACTGAAACTTCTGTCACACAGAAGCAGGCAAGCATCATTTCAGACTACCAAGGAAACCCCTTCCTCTCCATCTAAGATGCCCGTAGGTAATTCATTTTCTCCTTTTTGCACTTCGGGTCTGTGGAGGATGAGAACCAAAAGCAAATAAAATTTAGCTGACCTAAAAGTCCTTTAAACTCTGAGATTCATTTAAATCTGAGCTGCCTCTGATCCAGATTTACCCTTAAAACTGTTAGCCTACTTTTGTTCCTGATTTGTAAATCCCGGCATTTTTAGAATCCTAGAGGTCTAGTTTACTACCCAAATAAATCTATAGTTTGTGTAGGTTTGGGGAATACTCATAACACTAGAAGTATAAAGAACTGTGTAACATCCAACCAGAGCCATCGAAAGAGTAAGAAGTAAGGAGTAAGGGGTACGAAATACTCAGGGTTTCTGGCTATTGAGGCTGAAATCAGTTAAAGACTACTCATTCCTAAGGCATCCACCCTGTGGATGAAGTAATGGAAACGCTCTGGTGCCAGGGCTGCCAACACTTTGTCACCACCACTTTTAACTTTCTTTCCCTTGCTCCAGCCCAAGATCTGTTTCGCATCAGCTACCACATTCCTCTGCTCAGGGACAATCAGGGCTCTTGGTCACAGTTTTTATTCCTAACTGCAACTGATCTACCTCCATTCTCCATTGGTATCTGAGGTCCACCTCTAAGAGGTGCTGATCTGAAGGATGGGCAGGGGGAAGGAAACACTTGCAGAGTAATATTTTCCCTTTGAACTTCTTTTCTTTAATATACTAGAGTTCACATACATTGTGAAAATACTTAAGATCTTTTTTATTGAAATGTATTTCATATAATATTAAATCTCTTGTAACATAAAATTCACCATTTTACAGTGTCAAATCCAGGGCGCCTGGGTGGCTCAGTCAGTTAAGCATCTGCCTTCAGCTCAGGTCAGGATAGAGTCCCACATGGGGCTTCCTGCTCAGTGGGGAGCATGCTTCTCCTCCCTCTGCCCCTCCCCTGCTTGTGCTCTCTTTCTCTCACTTACTCTCTCAAATAAAATCTTTTTTTTTTTTTTAAGTATAAAATCCAGTGGTTTTTAGTATCTTCAAGATTGTGCAACTATGGGGTGCCTGGGTGGCTCAGTCAGTTAAGCGTCTGCCTTCAGCTCAGGTCATGATCCCAGGGTCCTGGGATAGAGCCCTACATCAGGCTTCCTACTCTGTGGGAGCCTGCTTCTCCCTCTCCCTGCCACTCCCCCTGCTTGTACATTCACTAACACACACACACACACACACTCTCTCTCTCTCTCTCTCTCTCTCTCTCTCATTCTGTCAAATAAATAAAATCTTAAAAGAAAAAAAAAATCATGCAGCTATCACCACTATCCAATTCCAGAACGTATCTACCACCCCTCCTAAAGAAACATACCCATGAACAGACACTCCCAATTCTTCCCTGCCCCAAAGCTGTTGGCAGTCACCAATCTGCTTTCCATCTCCGTGGATTTACCTGTTGGCAATTTGTGTAAAGGGAGTCATACAGTGTGTGCTCTTTTGTGTCTGGCTCCTTTCGTTTAACATTGTTTTCAAGATTCATTCATCATGTTGTACCATGTGTCAGTACTTCACTGTATTTTATAATTGAATAATATTCTGCATGAATATACCACATTTTGTGTCTCTACTAGTTGATGGGATTTTGAGTTATTTCCACTTTGGGGCTATTATGAGTAATGCTGCTATGAAAGTGAACATTTGTATACAAGTGTTTGTGTGGACATGTTTTTCAGTTCTCTTGGGTATATCCTGGGTCATGGTAACTCTAACTTTTTTTTTTAAAGTTTTATGTTAAAGTACAAGATGCACATAAAAAACAAAAGTACAGGGCGCCTGGGTGGCTCAGTGGGTTAAGCCGCTGCCTTCGGCTCAGGTCATGATCTCAGGGTCCTGGGATCGAGTCCCACATC
>NW_019154101.1:5406503-5454438 GCF_002288905.1 Enhydra lutris kenyoni
CTCTCTCTCTCTCTCTCTCTCTCTCTCTCTCGCTTGCCTCTCTGCCTACTTGTGATCTCTCCCTGTCAAATAAATAAAATCTTTTAAAAAAAAAAAGTACACACATCACAATTGCTAAGCCCCCAAATTTTAAGATAATGACCACAACTGGGTAACCAACACCCAAATCAAAAAATAAAATATGACCAACATCCCAGAAGCCCTCTCATGTCCTCTTCCAGTCACTACTTTTCTGAAATGTAACCACTTTTCTGACTGCTGTCTCAGGTATTGTGTTTGTTTATTTGTTTTATGGAGGTGAAATTCACATAACTAAATAACCACTTTAAAATAAACAAGTGGCATTTAGTCCATTCACAGTGTTGTATAACCATCACCTCTGTCTAGTTCCAAAACGTTTCATCACCCCAAAATAAAACCTTGTGTCTATTAAGCAGTTAGTTCTCATTCCTACCTCCCTGCAGCCCCTGGCAATTGCCAATCTGCTTTCTGTCACTATGATGTACGTATTCTGGTTATTTCACAAAAATGGAGTCATAGGATATGTGACCTACTCTGTCTGGCTTCTTTCATTTAGCATAATGTTTTTGAGGTAGTCTATGTTGTAGCATGTATCAGTACTTCATTGTCTTTTATGGCTGAATAATATTGCATTGTATGGGGGCGCCTGGGTGGCTCAGTGGGTTAGGCCTCTGCCTTCGGCTCAGGTCATGATCAGGGTTCTGGGATCGAGCCCCGCATCGGGCTCTCTGCTCAGCAGGGAGCCTGCTTCCTCCTCTCTCTCTGCCTGCCTCTCTGCCTGCTATGTGATCTGTCAAATACATAAATAAAATCTTTTAAAAAAAAAATATTGCATTGCATGTGTATACCATAATTTGTTTATCCGTTCATTCACTGATGGACATTTGGGTTATTTCCACCTTTTAGCTATTGTGAGTAGTACTGCTGTGAACATTCCTGAATGAGTATATGTTTGAGTACCTGTTTTCACATGGATAAGTACGTGTTTGAGTACCTGTTTTCACTTCTTTTCAGAATATAACTAGAAGTGGAATTGCTGAGTCATTTGATTATTTTGTTTAACTTTTTGAGAAACTGCCAAACTTTTCCACAGCACCTGAATCATTTTACATCCCTTTCAGGAATGTACAGTGGTTCTAATTTCTCCATATTGATAACACTTGTTAATTTCTTTTTTATATATATTATAGCCATCCTAGTGTTTCATTGTGGTTTAATTTACCTTTCCTTGATAACTAATGATATTGAGCATCTTTTCATGTGTTTTTTGGCCTTTTATATACCTTCTTTAGAGAAATGCCTACTCAAGTCCTTTGCCCATTTTTTAAATTGGGTTGTTTGTCTCTTCATTCTAGAATTGTAAGGATTCTTTATATATTCTGGATACTAGACCTTTATCAGATATATGATTTGCAGGTATTTTCTCCCATGCTATATGTTGTCTTTTCACATTCTTCATTATACCTGTTGATGCACAAAAGATTTTAATTTTAATCAAATCTAGTTTATCCATTTTCTCTTTTATTACTTGTGGTTCCAGCATAATATTTAAGAATTCATTGCCAAGTCCGAGACCACGAAGATTTACCCCTATATTTTCTTCTAAGAATTTTTTAGTTTTAGCACTTATGTTTAGGTTGTTGATCTGTTTTGAGTTAATTTTTGTATATAGTGTGAGGTAGGGTCCAACTGCATTCTTTTGTATGTGGAAGTACAGTTGTTCCAGCAGATTGTTAAAGAGATTATTTTTTCTACTTTGAATGGTCTAGGCATTCTTGTTGGAAATTGATTGGCTGTGGATGTATAGATTTATTTCTGGAGTCTCAATTCTATTCCATTGGTTTATATGTCATCTTGATGCCAGTACTCTATTTTGATCACTGTAGTTCTATAGCAAGTTTTGAAATTGAGAAGTATAAGACTTCCAACTTTGTTCTTCTTTAAGATTATTTTGCTATTCATGGGGGTGCCTGGGTGGCTCAGTGGGTTAAAGCCTCTGCCTTCAGCTCAGGTCATGATCCCAGGGTTCTGGGATCGAGCCCCACATCGGGCTCTCTGCTCAGCAGGGAGCCTGCTTCCCCCCACCCCCCGCTCTCTCTGCCCGTCTCTCTGCCTACTTGTGATCTCTGTCAAATAAATAAATAAAATCTTTAAAAAAAAAAAAAAAGATTATTTTGCTGCTCGGGCCACCTTGCGGTTTCATATGAATTTGAAGATTGGCTTTTCATTTCTGCAAAAAGGGTCATTGGAAATTTGATAGGGATTGTTTTAGACCTATAGATCACTTTGGATAGCATTACCATTTTGACAATATTAGATCTTCCAGTCCATGAACATAGATGGGATACCTTTTTGTTTATTAGGTCTTCTTCAATATCTTTCAGCAGTATTTTATAGTTTTTGTGTATGTCTTTCATGTCCTGGCTAAATTTATTCTTATGTATTTTATTCTTTTGTATGCTATTGTAAATGGAATTGTTTCGTAATTTCCTTTTGGACTATTTATTGCAGGTGTACAGAAACACAATACACTTTAATGTGTTGATCTTATACCTTGAAACTTTGCTGAACTTGTTCATTTCTTCTAGTTTTCTGTGTGTATGTGGATTCTTTAATATAATATATAATGTATGTATAGTGTGTATTATAAGATCATGTCATTTGAGAATAGAGATAGTTTTACTTCCTCCTTCCCAATTTGGATACCTTTTATTTCTTTTTCTTCCCTAATTGCTTTAGCTAGAACTTCCAGTACAACGTTTAAAAGCAGCAGTAAAAGTGACATCCTTGTCTGGTTCCTACTTAATCATACAGCTGTTCATAGTATTATCTTATAATGCTTTTTTATTTCGTAAAGTCAGTACTAATGCCCTACTTTCATTTCTGATTTTAGTTACTTGCATCTTCCCTTTTTTTCTAAGTAAATTTAGCTAAAGCTTTTTTTTTTTTAATTCAGCTAAAGTTTTGCCAATTTTGTCTTTTCAAAGTATCAACTCTTGGTTGCTTTGATTCTGTTGTTCTTTTTCCCTACTTCATTCATCCCTGCTGTAATCTTTATGATTTTTTTCCTCCTACTATCTTTTGGTTTAGTTGGCTCTTTTTTTCCTAGTTCCTCAAGGTATAAAGTTAGGTTATTGATTTGAGATCTTCTTTTTTAAAATGTTCATAGCTATAATTTCCCTCTTAACACTGTTTTCACGGCATCCCATGTATTTTGATATATTGTGTTTTCATTTTCATCCATCTCAAAGTATTTTATCATTTTCCTGTGAGTTCTTCTTTGACCCTTTGGTTACTTAAGAGCGTGTTGTTTAATTTCCACATTTTGTGAATTTTCCAGTTTTCCTTCTCTTGTTGATTTTTAACTTTACTGTGGTTGGAGAAGATACTTTGTATGATTTAAATCTTTTTAAATGTATTGAGTTTTGTGGACTAACATATGACCTATTCTGGAGAATTTTCATTTAGTTCTTATATGATATTATAATAATAAATGTATATAAATATAATAAATAATGTATATATCTTTATGGATATTCTTTATTTGTTCATTTCTTCATTCTCCTAGTTTCCTTTAGTTTTTTTTGTCTATTGTTTTCTTTAGCTCTTTGAGCACATTTAAGACATTTGATTTAAAATATTTGCCAAGGAGCCGGCTGCGTGACTCAGTGGGTTAAAGCCTCTGCCTTCAGCTCGGGTCATGATCCCAGGGTCCTGGGATCAAGCCCCACATGGGGCTTTCTGCTCAGCAGGGAGCCTGCTTCCCTGCCTCTCTCTCTCTCTGCCTGCCTCTCTGCCTACTTGTGATCTCTGTCTGTCAGATAAATAAATAAAATATTTAAAATAATAAAAATAAAATAAAGTATTTGTCAAATGGGGTGCCTGGCTGGCTTAGTGATTAGAACATGCAATTCTTGATCTTGGGGTTATGAGTTTGAACCCCATGTTGGGTGTAGAGATTACTTAAAATAAAAAATCTTTAAAAAAAAAAATAAAATATTTGCCTGGTAAGTCCAGTGTTTGGGTTTCCTTGGTGATGATTTCTGTAAACTTCTCTTTTTTTTCTGTGAATGAACCATATTTTCTTTATTCTTTATATATCCTGTGATTTTTTTGTTTAAAAATGAACATTTTTCAATATTAAACTGTGTCAGTCTGGGAATCAGATACCCTGATTATTGAAGACTATTGTCATCCATTTGTTGTTTCTGGTTATTGAAGACTATTGTCATCCGTTTGTTCATTGATTTTCCTAAACTATTTTTGTTAAGACTGCATTTCTTGTTGTGTGTGATCACTGAAACTCTGTTCCATTATTTCAGCAGTCAGTCAGTGACCTGACAGAGGTTTCCTTAAGTGGCTGGACCAAAAACACCACGAGCACCTCTCCAGGCTTTTGTAGCTTGGCTCTGAGCTGGGGCACTTCTTCAGTGCTAAGCCAATTTGCCTGAAACTCTGCCTTAGCCTTCACCTCCTGATTGCATGGAACCCAAAGATCAGCTAAAGGTGCAAGCCTAGGATATTCTCAGGTCTTTTCTGAACATGCATCTGTCCCTGGGCATGCACTTTGTTTGATGGATTTCCCCAATCACACAGTAGCCCTTCAGAGTCCTTATTTCCCCATGTAGCTTCCTCCTCAGTCTTCTACTTCCCAGGCTTTTAGATTCATCTGCTGCTTTTTCAGTTCTCTGTCTCTTGCTCTAGGCAGTCACCAGTAGCACGGGTCTTTAAGTACTTTGAACAGATGCTATTTGGAAAGCTCTCCAGGCTGGGGAGGCAAAAAAAAAACAACAGACTCAGCATGCATCCCTCAGGGAACCAGCAGACAGGGCACAATTGACAGCCACAGTCTTTTGCGAATAGGGTGCCTCTCTCCTCCCCTGGCACTAGCAAGCCACACCAGGAATGTGGACTACTGTTCCACGGCCACCACCAAACTGGGGAATGGGGGATGGTAGACGGGTAAACAAAAATGCCATAACATTTAACAGCTACTTTTTTTTTATTAAGCACACCACTGGTTGGACTCCACTCTAAGTTTTATTAGATTCCAGAGTTCTGAGAAAGTTCCTTCTATCCTTTTTTGCCAGCTTAATGATAGCTTTAGTGGAGGACTGATTCTTGTAACTCCGTCTGCCATTTCTGTGAAATCACAATATATTTAACTTTTTGAGGAACTGTCAAACTGTTTTCCACAGAAGTTGCATCACTTTACCCTCCTATCAGAAATAATGAGGGTTTCGTTTTCTCCACATCTTTTCCAATGCTTGTTATTTTCTCTTTTTCTTTTTTGATTATAGCCATCCTAGTGGATGTAAAATAGTATAGTATGTCCTTCTGGTTTTGATTTATATTTCTTTAATGACTAATGATGTCAAGCATGTTTTTCATGTGCTTATTGGCCATTTGGAAAACTATCCAAATTCTTTGCCTGTTGTTTAATTAGATAACTTGTCCAATTTTTTACATATCATTTTCTAGTCTTTTTTCTTACATGGTTATCCTAAAAATCATGCATTAAGAAAATATGTATTTGAAGCAATTCACAGTGTCAGAACTTTATACACCATGATGTAATTCTTAAATACAAGAAGCACAAGAACTGTATAAAGATGCACATTGTATTAATTAGGACTCTTGGTTCTAACAGAAATCTAACTCAAACAAGCTTAAGAAAAAAATGGATAGGGGATCATTTATTGCTTGATACCGGGAAACTGGGGCAGAGTTAGAACCTGGAGGTCAGAGATGTCATTAGGACCCTCCCTTCCTATTTCTCTCAGCTTTGCTTGGCCTCATTTTCTCTTCACTCAGGGGCAAAATAGCCCCTGCAGTCTTGAGCCTGCTATGGTCCTTACAAGGTTTCTGTCTAGGAAATGAGAGAGTATTTTTCCTGATAACACCAAAAAGTCTTATGGAAAAGTCTCAGGGAAAAGGATGAGTGTGATTTGAGCCACACTTCTATCCCTAAACAATTCCTGTGGCCAGGTGGATAAAGTACTCAGACCAGGCCCTGGTCAGAAGCTCATCATGGAAGAACAAGATCTACCCTACTGAACAATCTATAATGGGGGAAGATGAGGTTCTTCAAAGGAAATGCTTCTAAAGTAGAAAATAAAATGTCCCCTATAGAGCTGCAAAGATTCAGTGCCGCCTTGGTTTTTATAGCCTTCCTCTTTGTGGCTTTTTATCACAAGATGGATGCATAAATTCTTGTCTCCACAAGATACTGGTAATTGATGCCCTGTTTTTGGTGGTCGTGGTGGGGTGGTAGTAAGAGATTATGAGTAAAGATATTATAGCTCTGCCTCTTCCAAAAGCTCCAGAGAAGAGGAAAAAGCCCAGTCATTTTGGAGTTGGGAAGAGCCTGGAACTTGACTCCTGGTTCTGTGATTTTGAGTTTCAGAAACTCCTCTATAAAAAGGTAAGCTTTTGCATTTTTCTGAATTCATAAAATTAAACTGTTTTAGTTTTCCTTAACATAGATAATGAAAAGGACTGCAAGGACTATTCTTTTATATTATAAGAAATGGGATGAGGAAGTTGCTGACAGTTCACATCACGGAGTATTGTCACCGTCTGTCAGATCTATAAGCAAGCTGACCACCAAGTTTCACTCCTCTTGTTTTCTTCTCAGTTTCCAGCAGCATATGGATACATTTTTCATGCTGCAGATTATCTGGATATAGTTATTTTCATATATTTTTAGATAAAATACACATTTCCAAGTGATATTTGAGAGACCAAGCCCATCTTTGTATGGAAAACCACTATTTAAAGCTGTTGTTGATTTCTTCATGAGTGTGAGTTGAAGGCAACCACGGTGAGGGATCAGAGTGTCATTTCCTGCAGTCTTGATTCTGAATTAGCCCAGCTGATGCCACTCAGTCACAAAATATAGCCCAGTCAATAACCCCAAGCAGTTAACTAACCACAAGTAGCTATACACAGAATGCTCTCAGCAGGTTCATGTAATGGCAGCAAGCGGATGCTGGAAAACAAGGGAAAAAGTCAAACAGACTTGCTAGTGTGGTTTTAAGAAAACATTTCAGTCTGTTTTTGTCTTGTGTGTATGTTTCCATTTTTATTGTTTTAAGTAACATAAGCGGTAGAAAGTAAAGCTTTCTAGTTAGAGGAGATACTCAGAAGATGGAATGAGAAAATACACAGGTTATGGGTAGTAAAGTTTAAGTGACACAGTGATCAAGAGGTAAGACTAATTTTTCATTAACATACCAGAACTTAGTGAAACCTTTCAAGAGCCATTAAGGAACAAAGTTTTTGATAATGCCTTAAAAGTTTAAGCATATGCCCATATACTTGAACAAGTCTACAAAGTTAAAAATAAGTGGACTTTATAGTTGTAATCAAAACTCAGTGCTAACCTGACACATGATAGCAGTCATATTTGTAAGGTGCTTTACAGTTTACATAACACCTTCTCACATTCTCTCATTTGCCATGTATTTAATGATAGACATAATTGTGCCACATGCTAATTAAGCTTAATTAGTAAGTTCTTGTGAATGACTGCAATTAGTGGAACTGGTTTGCTGCCAGAGCAGATTTTCAGTACTCTTTTCATTATCTAGTGTTTATAATCAGGATCAGTTTAAGTCATATTCTGGTTTGCTTCATACATGCTGATCCTCATGGGTATGAAGAAACGAACTCCTGTGTTCTTACTCCTAGGCACCTAAGCTTCCCTTACTCCAGGGCTTTTGTTGTAATGATACTCTCAACTCCTACCAGTCCCCTCCTAACTCCACATCTCCTCACTAGCCCTCATCTACTCACATTAGAGGGAGACTTGTGTATCACATTTAACATTCTTTCACCAATAAGTATTTCTTGAGCACTATGTATCAGAGATTAAGCAAGGCATTGGAAGCATACACAGTCTTTGGCAAAGCATTCCTGGTCCCTGCCCTCATGGAGCTCACAGACTAATGGGGTAGATAAAGCCCAGGTTCCTGGGTAGGAGCAGGTAGGACAGGAAGTTGGCAGACCTCTTTTATTCTCCCACTAAGCTACAAATGTAGCCTTTATCATGAGTCTCCATTTGCCTTTTCCCCCTTGTTCGGTTGAGCTGTCAAGTAGGGAAAAAACAGTTGTCATTAATTGTACCCCCTTGGCCCTCCAGCACAGGATGCTATGGGAGAGAACGCCTGGGCCCAATAGCTTGATATTGAGTGGGTGAGGGGGACCTGAAGTTAGGCAGGAATTAATGAGGTGAAGATATTCAGGAAGCAAGTTCCCAGAAGGGAGATAGCATTTGCAAAGGTCCTGAGGCAGAAAAGGATTTGGCAGGTTTAAGAAGCTCATTTAGCGGTTGGAGGGAGAAACAGGAGGAATGACTAGAACTGGAAAGGTGAGGTACTTAGAGCCAAGTTAAAAACTTTACCTTGAGGGCACTGAAAAGCCATGGAAAAGCTTTAATGACATTCCCATCTCTTGCAACCCATTCATTCTTTACTTGGAGAGGTTCTCTTACCTTTGGGCGCAGAGATGCTGTGTAGACAAGGATAATATCCTTTCAGACTCAAACACATGGGCAGCTTAGCAGAAACCATGCTTAGGAGCAGGGAGTGGAAAGACTATGAACTTGAGAATCCTGAGTCTGTATGATTTGAACAAATCTCTTTACCTCTCCAAGCCAGTTTGCTCTTATGTACAATTGATGATGTAGCATTTTTCATTTATTTATTATTTGAGAGCATACAAGCAGGGGCAGAGAGAGAGGGAAAAGCAGACTCCCCTGCTGAGCCGGGATCATGACCTGAGCCAAAGCAGACATTTAACCAACTGAGCTACCCAGGTGCCCCGATAATGTAGCATTTAAACCCCTCACCTGGGTGTTATAGGATCATAAATAACAAGTACAGTGACTGTGACTGGTGCTCCATGGGTGGTAGCTATCACTGTTTTGTTTTGTTTTTAAGATTTTTATTTATTATCTGACAGAGATCACTAGTAGGTAGAGAGGCAGGCGGAGGGGGGAAGGAAGCTCTGCTGAGCAGAGAGCCAGATGCAGGGCTCGATTCCAGGACCCTGAGACCATGACCTGAGCAGAAGGCAGAGGCTCAACCCACTGAGCCACCCAGGCGCCCCTAGCTGTCACTGTTTTAACAGTGCTCTCTTGCTAACACAAATTTGAAACTCTTCTTTGATAATAGAATCACAGAATCATATACTGCCAAATTGTGAGGAAAACTCGAAGATCTGTCTGTGTATGATGCTTGCATCCCTTCGGCAACACTAGTGATCAGTTGGTTTGTTCTCCAGTGTTATTTATGACATCCAGAGATAGGAAGCTCCTACTATCTGAAGCAGCCACCCCGTGTTTGGGCTCTGTAAGAACGTTCTTTCCTTGGACAGAATCCCAATCTGCTTCTCTGTGACCTCTCTCCAGGGGTCTCAGTAGTGCCCTAATGCCTCATCCATGTGACAGCCCTCAGGTGTTTGGGGTCATTATCTTCACCACCACTCATCTTGTTGGAAAGCTTATTTCTTCAACTTCATAACAATAAAAGTGTCAATTCATCAAAAACTACCAACAGTCTGAAAACAAATGTACCTAACAATAGAGCCTAAAAACATGAAGTAAAAAGTGTAAGGGATGGATTTCATTAATAATAAAAATAGGGGCACCCAGCTGGCTCAGTCAGTGGAGCAAGTGACTCTTGATCTCAGGGTTGTGAGTTTGAGCCCCATGTTGGGCATACGAATTACCTAAAAATAAGTCTATTTTTTTAAAGATTTTATTTATTTAACAGAGATCATAAGTAGACAGAAAAGCAGGCAGAGAGAGAGGGGGAAGCAGGCTCCATGCTGAGCAGAGAGCCCGATGCGGGGCTCGATCCCAGGACCCTGGGATCATGACCTGAGCCAAAGGCAGAGGCTTTAACCCACTGAGCCACCCAGGTGCCCCAAAAATAAAAGTCTTTAAAAAATAATAACTATCATACTGAGCACCCCCACTGTACTTGGTGCTATAGGTACACAGATAAGAATCAGTCATGTTGGTTGAAGAAAGCCCGACAAGTATGTAAGTGTAATAATGTGACAGGTCTGTGCAGGAAAAAGTAGGGGGTATTTGAGGGGCACCAAGGGAACAATCATCTTTATTAAAGAGGGATCTGCCTCTCAGAGGACACAAACTCCACCCTGACAGCTGATTGGGTGCTACATACACTCTACTGAACTTAACCATTTGTGGTATTCATTAAACTATCATGTTAGAGGCTTTAGTCACACAAAGTGTTCAGAACAGCCACCGTCAGTAACTGCAAGTGCATTCCTACAAGAAGTGTTCATTTTCCCTGTTAGCAATCTTTACAAAGCCTCTTTTAGAGACAGAATAATAGAAGCCAGTCAAGGAAGAGTGGAATACTATGATTTACTGTACTTGCAACTGGATGGCCAATATTTGGAAAGGAGGAGCCTCAACTAGCCTTTCCTAAGTACTGAAAGAGAAGAGACAAGGCATACTCTGTTTGTCATGGCCATGCAATGCAGGAAGGCCCCAGAAGACAGGAGCAGTAAAGCACTTGCCCCACTGACTCAGTGCAAGTTGTGTGAAGGCACCATGGTGCTCACAGTCCGACACCTGTTTCTTTATGTGGGGTCCTGTGCTGGATGCTCTGGTAAAGATGACCTCTCTACAGGGCTGAGGTATGTGTCCAAGGTGACCCAACACAGAAAGAGCTGCAGAGCCTCAGCGAAAGATGATTTGATATGCCCCAGAAATTCTAAGGATAGTTCTGTGGGCCAATGAAGCTAACCTTTCTAAAGGACAATAAATACAGTGTCTATGAATGACTACAATGAAGTCCTCCCAACCTCCTGAAGTAAGAGCTTCTCCATGAGAGCCATAGAGAGCAAAAAACAGTGAACCTCAAGCTGCCTTCTGGAAGAAGAAATGAACGAGGAAGCAGAAACACAAAAGTAAAATATTGGTGGAGACTGAGACTAATGTTTTTCAAGTTTGTTAAGCCCATCAAGAAACAGGTATAAAACTGAGGATCTTGAAATAGTTCCCAAAACGAGAAACAGATAATGAGAAAATATAGACAAATTTGTTTCATGGTATGCAGGCTTCTACCTTTAGAGGTCAACAAGGAGGATAAAACAAGTGTTATAAGAAGAAAGTATGGATAGAGACAACTGAGGAAACAGGAATGTTGAGTGGAAATTCATAGACACCATTCCTATCCCATTGCCCAGGGAGGGAACCGAAGTCCAGAGAGGCTCTCGAACTCCTGAGACAGATAGGACCCCTTTCGCCCAGCAGGACACAGGACTGCAGCTGAAGGCTAAGCTCAGCACACATGCCCCCTTGAGCTGTTTCTGGGCTGATATGACAAAACAAAGGAATTTACCCCAGAAAATTCTTCATTTCACCACCTAATACTTCATCAAGGGATTGTTTTCTCTGCTGGAGCACTGGCACACAGTAATTAGCTCTCTTCCCTGACCCTCATTTCCTGAGCTGCCTTTTTAAAAAAATAAATTATCTTTGGCCATTATTATTATTATTTTTTTAAAGATTTTATTTATTTTATTTGACAGAGATTACAATTAGGCAGAGAGGCAGGCAGAGAGAGAGAGGAGGAAGCAGGCTCCCTGCTGAGCAGAGAGTCTGATGCGGGGCTCGATCCCAGGACCCTGGGATCATGACCTGAGCCGAAGGCAGAGGCTTTAACCCACTGAGCCACCCAGGTGCCCCGTCCATTATTATTATTATTGAGGAATTATTCACATATAAAATTCACCCTTCTAAGATACACAATTCATTTTTAATATATTCATGAGGTTGTCCAACTATCATCACTCATTCCACACCATTCTCATCTCCCCACAAAGAGATCTATCTAATACCCCCTCAGCAGATATGCCCAGTTGCCCCTCCTCCACACCCCTAGGAATGACTAATCCACTTTTCTGTCTTTATGGATTTCCCTTTTCTGGATATTTCATATAAATGGAATCCTACAGTATATGGTGTTGTATGTCTGGCTTCTTTCATTTAGCATGTTTTTATGGCTCATTCAGGTTGTAGTGTGCATCAGTACTCCATTCCTTTTTATGGCTGAGTCCTGTTCTAGCACAGATAAGCCACGTGGCTCATCTGTTTATCAGCTGATGGACTTTCAGCTGTTGTGAATAGCAGTACTATGAACATTCATGTGCAAGTTTTCATGTGGACATATGCTTTCATTTCTCTTCAGTATATACCCAGGATTGCAATTGCTGGATCATACGGCAACTCTTTTTAACCTTTTGAGGAATTACCAAGATGTTTTTCAAAGGGCTGCACTATTTTACATTCTCATCAATAGCATATGAGGAATCCAATTTTGACACATCCTAATACTTGTTATTACTCATCTTTTTTATTATAGCCATTCTAATACTTCTAAAATGGTATCTCATTGTGATCCTGATTTTCCTTTTCCCTAAATGACTAATGATGTTGAGCACCTTTTCATGTGCTTGTTGGCCATGTGTATATCTTCTTTAGAAAAATGTCTATTCAAATTCTTTGCCTGTTTTTAAATTGGGTTGTCTTTGTTGACGTGTAACAGTCCTTTATATATTCTTATTACTAGATCCTTATCAGATACATGTTTGCAAATATTTTCTTCCTTTCTCTGTGGGTTTTCTTGAAGTGTCCTTTGAAACACTCTTGGGCTACTTGTAACAAATATTAAAACCTTGAAACTAAATTAGGAATATGTAATTGTGTTGTGTCTGAGTTATATATTTAAATTTAACACGCTTTGTAATTTCACAAGAAAACCATTGTATCCAGACCACACTTTGAGGCTACCAAAGAGTCTTTTGAGTTCATTATGGGATCCATCTTAATAATAGCTATCGCTTTTATAGCAGCTATGTGCCAAGCACTGGGCCCTTTACGCGTACTAGCTTCATTCCCACAACAATCCTATGAGGTAGAGATTAATCATCATACTCATTGTGCAAACAAAATGGATGCAGAGGAAATTTGCCTGAAGCCAGAGAGTAAGTGGCAGAGATGCGCTCCAGATTCCGACGCTCTTAACCTCCTGAGACGGTCAAGGCGGAGTTAAGCCATTTCAAAGAAGGCTGACCCTTAGCTTTGAGGAAATTACAGTGTTTTCATGAAGTCCGCCCTCTGGACAATTTTCCCCTTTGTTCGAAGACAGAAATTAATGCCCTCTCCCGCCCCCGGCACCACCACCCCCCCCCCGCCCCCGTCTGGCTACAAGTCCCTCTGTCACCTCCACGGGTCGGAGGCTTTAGCTTTTGGAAGTAACTGCGAAATCGCCGGCGTCTCCCAGGTGGAATTGTCTAAATTTCTGACGGCCAATAGGCGCGAGGAGCTACTGTTTCAGCCCAATGAGGCTCCCAGCGGAGCCATGGGCGGGGCCGGCGGAGGGGGCGGGACCGAAGCCCCCCACGGTGGTGCCTACTGTGTGAGGCGCAGGCTGCGCTGAGCGGAGCCATGAGCTGGACCTGCCCGCGTTGCCAGCAACCCGTTTTCTTCGGTGAGGCGCGGGCTGAGGAGGGGGAGATGGGGCGAGTGTCAGCCGGGGCGTTGGAGGAGTTTACGACAGTGTGGCCTCAGACCCTCTTTCCACCTCTGGGGCACAGGGCACTCGGGCGGGTTCGAGCTGAACTTCCCGGGACACTCCCCACAGTCTCTAGGAAGCAGGCGGGCGGGGCTAAGGAGGGAAAAGGGGGCCCCCCGCTGCGTGGCCTATCTCCCCACTGCCCGGTTCCACCTTGTCCCCCACAGCGGAGAAGGTGAGCTCCCTGGGCAAGAACTGGCACCGCTTCTGCCTGAAATGTGAGCGCTGCCACAGCGTCCTGTCCCCAGGAGGGCATGCAGAGGTGAGGCCTGGCCAGGGCTATCTGTCACTGTCCCCTAAGCACCAGCCCCCAGTTTCGACTCAGGAGGCTCACTAAAGGCAACCTCAGCAAATACCAAGACCACCTACTCGGAGGGCCCCACACCAGCCAGGATTTGGGATACCTGAGTTGTGCTGGTGGACCCCATTCCTTTTGGTGGGGAGGGGAGGGAAGCCACGGTTTTCTGTCCTGCTGTTGCTCATTCTCCTGACCACAGTGGCAATTCTGACATGCTCACCCTACACCTCTCCGGGCCCCACAAGCCCAGGCCAATGGACAGACACACCTGGCAGTCTGTCCTGAGAGAAGGCCTGTGGGACACAGGAGACCCGCCCCCCACCCTACCCCAGGCCTTTAGTTCTGAGCAACCTTCTTTCCTCTGCTTGTGCCTAGCACAACGGGAGGCCATATTGCCACAAGCCATGCTATGGGGCTCTCTTCGGACCCAGAGGTAAGTACCAGCCTAGAAGAGGCCAGGGGACAGCAGGACCCTCTTTGTGGCCGGGAACTGGAGGTTCAAGCCTGACAGCCACTATTTTCTCTGCAGGGGTGAACATTGGTGGTGTGGGCTCCTACCTCTACAACCCTCCCACTCCCACCCCAGCCAGCACCACTCCCCTCAGCCCCAGCAGTTTCAGCCCCCCCAGGCCCAGGACTGGCTTCCCCCAGGGCAAGAAAAGTAAGTGAAGTTGGGCCCCAGCTACTCCTCATCCCCAGGCTGGAACAGGTCTCCCACTTAGTCCTCTGCTTCACATTCCTATAACTTCATTTGTGGCAAAGTCTTCTCTTACTCGTGGCCCTTTTGGGGGGTTCTCTGATGTCAGCTGCTGAGTTAAGAGGTAAATTGGGTAGACGGCACTATCACCTGCATTTTACAGGTGAGGAAACCAAGGTTTGGAGAGAGCAAGTGGCATTGTGCAGTCACATAGCGAGTCAGGCAAAGCTGGCCTGGAATTCAGGCCTCTCCCAAGCCAAGGCCATGGAAGGAATGACCGAGGAGTGAGAGGTCATTGAGACAGGGTCAGCCCCTCTTATTCTTCCACTTCTCTCCTCTCCCTGTACCTTCCTCCCATTCCCTAGAGTGGGCAATGACGCCATGCTCCCCAACACCTGACACCCATGCCCTGGCCTGCTCCTGTATCAGCTCAGGTTTCCTGAGGATAGAGTTGCTGACCAGGGTTGAGCTAGTGGGCACCTGAACCCCTGGGAGGAGAAGGAAGCAGGGGGTCCCTTCTGCAGAAAGGTTGGGGACAGGAGGTGGGTTCATAGGAGACTCAGCTCTGCCGAAGAAAGCAGATCTATGGCGAGCTGGGTGGAGTGCTCCGGGATGAGCATGGCTTTTTGAAGAAGCCATGTGCAGGCTGGTGCTGATGGGCCCTGCTTAGGCCTGGCCCCCACCTCAGCCCTAGCCAGGGCCTCTTCCCCTTAAAGGCCCTCCCCACATGAAGACATTCACTGGGGAGACTTCACTGTGCCCTGGCTGCGAGGAACCTGTCTATTTTGGTAAGTGACAATGGGAAGCTTGGGGAGGAGGGAAGAGGATGGGCATCAAAGTGTAGGGAGGTGGTGCAAAGCAGGTAGGTCTCATTGCCCTGCCCTAGAATTACCAGTTCTCTCCACCACCAGCTGAGAAGGTGATGTCTTTGGGTAGAAACTGGCACCGACCCTGTCTGAGGTGCCAGCGCTGCCGGAAGACCCTGACTGCTGGGAGTCATGCTGAGGTGAACGGGGCAGGGATGGGTACTTATGTCGGGAGGAGGTAGGCTGGAGATGGGAAGAGAGCCAAGCTGAGATGGCTCTCTTTTCTCTCTATGTCCCAGCATGACGGCGTCCCCTACTGCCACATCCCCTGCTACGGCTACCTGTTTGGCCCCAAAGGTGGGCAGCCCCACCCCAGACAGTGGGCCTAAAGTATGGCATGTGGGGATGTGTGGACAACTTCCCCTGTAGTCAAACACACCCAGGCCCCTCCCGATTCCCTTCATCCCTCAGCCCAACAATCCCCACCCCCAAGGCCCTTGGTGACGGGGCTCTCTCCCTCAGGTGTGAACATTGGTGATGTGGGCTGCTACATCTATGACCCCGTGGAGATAAAATCCAAATGAGACGCTCACAGGAGAGGTCACTCTAACTCAGGCCTCATACCATCCCCTCCATGGTTGAGTGGGAGCTACAGAATTCTCCAGTCCCATGGGGCGGCGGGGGCGGGGGGGGGGGGAGGAGATGGTCTTCCAGTGGCCTGGGCCTAGGCTCCATGGTAGACCAGGGAGCCTAAACCTTGCTGATTCCTCACTTCGTTCCTGTCTGGCCAGGAGGACATAGACCACCACATTTTAAAGGGTGTCCTCCCGGCCTTCCCAGTCCCTTTTCCTAGCAAATTCTGTAATTTCAAGGTACTTAAGAAACGTGTTTATTCTGGCTTCTCCAATAAAATGTTGGCTCCCATGCCTTCAACTCTTCTTTGGGCATGAGGCCTAAACAATGGGGTGGAAGATGGGAGGCGTGGGGTGGGGGATGCATCACCCTGCAAAGTGCCTGAGAGGTATAGGGCCAATCATGGGAACAAAGAGCTCTGTTCTCCTGGTTACCCTCGACCCGGGAAGCTCCCAGTACCACACAGTGGACAGCATGCCCACAAGCCTGTTGGTGCTAGAAGTCATCAAAGGGCAGTCCCTTCTTTAGCACCATCTCTAGAGGAAGCACGTTATTCGGTATCTCATTTGAGCCTGACAAAAGATAGATCCTGTGGTGAGGTCTACTAAGAGCCTTCATTATCCGTTCAAGAGATGAACAGACTGAAGCCTTGAGAGGGAAAGCCACATGCCAAAGGTCACACAGCAAATCAGTGGCAAAGTTGGGATCAGATCACAGGGGCAGACTGGCTTCCCATCCAGGGCTCGTCCATGCTGCCCCAAACCCTTGGGGCACCTTCATTTCTAGAACTTCTCCCAGCCATGACAAGGGTACCAGAATTATTCAGCAGCCGACCGCATTCTAGGAAGTCACCCAGCTGCTGGAGGCCGAATAGTCGAGGCTGAATGAGCACAGAGAGGGGGTACCGTTGGCCACCCCAGCCCTGGGGATGGGGCTTGATGCCCCCAGCCCCAGCCACAGGGCCTGCCCTTCTGGTCTTCTAGCCCCTGCTGCAGAACTTCTGTGGAGAGCCTGTCCCGATACCACTCAGTCCTGGACCTGCTTCATGGGCGTCTCTTCCTCCTGAAGGCTGGATGGGGCACTGGGGAGGAAGGAGTCATGAGCAGTGGTGGGGTTTAGCCCCTGGGCCTCCCACCCGAGCCTGCCCCATCAGGGCTGGCCTACACCTCCCCCCATCTGCTAGTATACAAACATGGGTACTCCCACAGGTGACTCCCACACATGCTTGCACACATCCCTGATGCACAGGCATACCTGAGTGTGCACACATCCACCTCTTCCTGAACAATCTTGGATATCCATGTACACACACATATGGACTCGTGTACTTTTACATACCTCAAGTCATATGCCCATGCACACTTGCATAGAAGCACCAGATACACAACATGCAGACACGTCCTCTCTGCATCCTACCTAAGGCATCAGGTACTTGAGCACTCATTCCCACATGCATGTGCTCACACAAACAGTCGTTCTGTGCACACCTCCTCTCCACGTCCTGGATGGTCTCTGGCAGCTGTGCTTGCCTCGTCTCTGGTAGCAGGAGGGCAGTGCAGGCAGCCAGCAGGGCGATCCCCCCATAAGTGAGCTTGGGCAGTGACAGCCATACTCCATCCAGCAAAGCTGCCAGTGGGGCCAGAGAGCCCCCCAGCCGGCCCACCAGTGAAGTCAGCCCCATCCCTGTCTGTCTGTTCAGAGAGAGGAAGGGGGAACGGGTGGGTGTTCACATCTACTTAGGGTCATGCCTCAGAGGGCTCCCATCCTGGGCTGGCATGTCCTGAGCCCCCTTCTCCCTAGATGGCTAAGAAAGCTGAGGCTTCTTCCAGGTGGTCTTCCCATCTGTCCCCAGGCCAGGGACCCCAAGCCAGTATTCACCAGAGGATGGGACCCCCATTCTGACAGAATCAATCAGGTACTGCTGAAGGAAAAGAAAAGTCATCAGAAAGCGGGTAGGGAAAGCGTAGTGTGGAAGGAAGAAGGTCCCAGCTCCTAGAGACCCTGCCATGTTGGTAGAGGAGGAACAAGGCTTTCTAAATTTACCCAGTCCCTACCTGCCAATAGCTAGTTGAAAGGATACCAAGGAGTGCCTGGGTGGCTAAATTGGTTGGGCATGGCCACTCTGGATTTTGGTTCAGGTCCTGATCTGGGGGTTGAGGGATGAAGCCCCGCCTCAGCTCTGTGGGAGTCTGCTTGAGATTCTCTCCCTTTCCCTCTCCCTGTCTGCCCCTCTCCCCACTTCATGTTCTCTCTTTCTCTCTCATCTCTCTCTCAAATGAATATAGTCTTTAAAAAGGTAAAAAAAAAAAAAAGTTGGGGGGGGGCAGGCCTTAAGTCCAGAGACAACCCCCTAGGCAGCACTGCCTGGGGCTGTAGTGAATGGGAAGGGAAGGGCAGATAGCGCTTTTTGTGACTTTTCTTTTAATGAGGCCTAGAGAAGTGTGACCTCGCTCAGGGTCACTTAGTAACAATAAAATGCTCTGCCTTCTACCAGATTTAAACAAGCACAGACAGCTCTGATTAGCTCTTGTATTCTGGGTTCCGTGTAAGGAACGGGTAGGAGGAACTGGGCTGCAGTGTGTGTGGTGTTGGTAAAAAGATGTGACTACAAGCCCTCTGGGTGGCAGTGTGAGTGTGTGTGTTGGGGGGTGGGGGTTGCTGGTAAAAAGATGTGACTACAAGCCCTCCCCCAGGTGGGTTGCCTGGAACCCAGGCTCCCCTCACCTGAGCACAGTAGGGTACAACTCCGACGTGAACAGGTAGGCAGTGGTGAAGGCAGCTTCAGAAAAACCTTTCCCTATCACAGCCAGGGCGATGCTCCCTGTTCCCATCTCTGGAGGAAAAAGGGTTCGGGGAGTGAGCGGGCCTTGCGGGAGACCCAGAGTTCCCGCGATGGGAGGTTCCCCGAGCGCGGGACTTTGAGCGGGCGCTTCCGGGAAAGGGCGGGCCTTCTTGGGCAGGAGGCGGGGCCTCCGGGCAGTGGGTGGGGCTCACCAGAGGGCACCAGCAGACTGATACCCAAAGCAAGGGCCGTGCCCAGGAGCATTCCTGCTTGCGTGAGACGGCGTCCCATGTGGCGCACCAACAGGTAGACCAGCAGCTTGGAGGGCAGCTCAACAGCCCCGAACAGCAGCTGCGTTTGGTACACGTTCAGCCCCAGCCCCGACACGTCCAGGCTCAGGCCATAATAGGAGAAATTCACTCCAAACCTGAAAGGGGTCAGGATGCCACTCAGGGTGCCACCCTCTTTTTCACGCCGACTCCTTGTCCTCTCTTTTTAGGGAAGCTTGACTTTTTAGAAGGACCGCCTCCCCCACCTCCAGAGCCCACTGCCCACCACCTTCCCTGTCCCCATAACCCCTGGGAGTGTGCAGCAAGTGCCAATGGCCAAAGCGTCTTTACCTAATCTTCACAGCAAGCCTTGAGGTAGGAACTAACAGTGTCCTGTTTTGCAGAAGGGGCTCTGAGGCTCGGTGTTGTGACCTGTCCAAGGTCTCACAGCAAGGAAGTGGCAGAGCCTGCTTCTGAGCCCCGCCTCTGATGACTGCTCCATCTTGTAACTTTCCAGAGCCCCCTGCCCCCAGGGGCTGGTCGTCCTGCTCTGCACAGTTACAGTTCACTTGTCCATCTTCCTCTCACACTCAGCACCATCCCGGAGTCTGCCGCCCCTCTGTCCACCGATGCCCACCCTGCCAGGCCCAGGCCAGGCCCCCTCCTTACCACATCACCATGCAGCACAGTGAGATGTGTCGGAGCCGTGGGGTCCGGAACAGGTCTAGGTAGGAGGGTCTTTGAACCACTCGCTCCCGAGTGGCCACTTTGTTCAGGGCCTGGTGGGAGAGAAGGAGAGTTTATGACATCAGAGTTGGCTTAGGCACATGGCTTAGCTAGGCACATTGATCTTCCTGGGTCTCTACTCTTCCTTCTTCAGCAGTGGGGGTGGGGATGCACTTGCAAGCTGAATAGGGTGGGCCCTGAGTAAAGGTTGTGGCCCACCGGAGCCAGGCAGGACATTTTGAAGAGTTTGGAACTGTCCACTGGAGGCCAGAAACTTTTCCTGCACACACACACTGGGCCCCAGGAAGGGGGCGCTTGACATAGGCCTCACACACACACACATGCACGTCCCTCTCATGCACGCACGTGCACTCACACACACACATTCTCCCTCACCTCCCGGCTCAGGCCGTCTTCACCCACGAGCTGCCCATTGAGCCTGGCACAGCGGAGCAAGTACCTGTGGGCCTCTTCCACACGGCCCTGGGTCAGAAGCCAGCGTGCAGACTCGGGCACCCACCTGGGGGACAGACAGCAGGAGGCCCTTCAGGCAAAGTCAGCACCCACAGCCACATCTCCCTCCTGCACATACCACAGCCTGTCAACCTCCAGACTCTTGCCCATGCAGTCTCTCAACATGGCCCAAACCCTCCTCACCTGACGGACTTTAATTCATCCTTTAAGGCCCAACTTAAAAGCCACCTTCTCCCACACTTCCTTGCCCAGGCCTGGATCCGCCACAGCCTAGGATTCCCTTCTCTCCAGCTGGATTGGTTTCATTCCTGAGACCACAACCCCCAGCATCAGCCACCCACTTCTCCCACCGGTGATAGGGTGAAGGAGAGACAGACACACAGAAATCCCCGAGGGGGGAATCAAAAGCCAGTTCATTTTGGGGAGGCAATGAAATGGCCACCCTGCCTGGCTTCCTACCCTCCTGCTTGGACTCCCTATCCCTGTGCTGGCCCTATCTCTCCGTCCCTGTCTCTCTTGTCGCTCCTCCGACCATCTCTATCTGTCCCTCTGAATCTGCCTTTCAGGTCTGGCCTCTGACACTTTCTCTCACTGATTCTGTTTCGGTCTCTCCACCATCTCTCTATACGTTGTCCTGTGTTTCTCTGCTTCTCATGTCCAGTGCCATCTTCTTTGTACTGGTTGGTTTCTCTTTCTCTCTTTTTCCATTTCTCAGTCACTGACTTTCTCTTCATCTCTCAGTCATTCTGTATTCGAATCTCAGCCTCTAATTAGTTCTATCTCGGGGGCCGCCTGGGTGGCTCAGTTGGTTAAGCGACTGCCTTAGGCTCAGGTCATGATCCCGGAGTCCTGGGATCGAGTCCCCCATCAGGCTCCTGGCTCCATGGGGATTCTGCTTCTCCCTCTGACCTCCCCTCTCATGCTCTCTCACTCTGTCTCTCTCTCTCTCAAATAAATAAATAAAATCTTTAAAAAATAATAATAGTAATTCTATCTCAGAGTTCCTCTATCTCCCACTCCCAAGCTGCCCATAGTCCTCACCAGAGGCTAAGGATGCCTGGGGCACAAGGCAGAGTGACAGCCAGCAGAAGCCATCTCCAGTCCCGTATCAGGTACCCGACCAGTGCCAAGAGCATCACGCCCACTGTCCAGAAGGTGCCGCTCAGGACACCTGCCACGGTGCGGTGCCCCACGTCCAGCCATTCCATTTCTGGGCCCAGGGCAGGGGCCAGAGACAGGAAGAAAATTAGCAAGGACCAGAGGGGTTTGGTCTCACCCTTGACAACTGCCTCCCTCCAGTCTCCTAGGCCCTGCCCGTCCTTTGCCTGCCTTACCCAGTGGCATCACGATGATGGTGAAGCCAGCCAGAGCTGCGCCAGTGAGGGTGCGGGTGATGACGAACATGATGTAGCTGACCGAGGCTGCAGATGCCAGGCCTAGCACCAGGGAACTCACATAGGCCACCAGCAGCAGACGGCGTCGCCCGAACCTGCACAGGGGTCACGCGGGGTCAGCTCCCCATGAAGAGGGGAGGTCTCACGACAGAGGTAGAACAGGCCCATAACCCCAGCTAGTGGGAGAGGGCTCCCCACCCACTCCTCTGCCCACCCCCACTGCACCCCACCTGTCAGACAGGTATCCGAAGGCCACAGCCCCCACCAGCACACCAGCAAAAAAGAAAGTGGAAGTGGCTTTGTTCAGGCCTTTCTGCTCGCACACGAGGTCCCACTGCAGGGACAAACAGGGAGGGGCCTCCCATGGGTACATGCCCTCTCCAGCTAGCACCGACCCTTCCTCTCTAGACTCTGGGGCCTTCCGAGGTCAACAGTCCCATCCTGGCATCTCCATGTCAGATAAGAAACCCTCAACTATTCACCCCAACTTGAGGGGTACGAGACTTTGCACCCCCCGCCCAGTCCTGCAGCGTCAGTTTCTTTTCATGGAGGGCCTTCTCTTTGACAACAGGTCTGCTCCTCTCCAGACAGAATGCCCCCATCTGCGTTCACCTCTGGACGGATTATATAAATCCCAGACCTGAGACCAAAAAGAAGAGAAAGAAGGAGGCCTGTATGGTTTCTTCGCCTCCTACTGTAGAAACGCCTTTCTCAACTCTCTCTCCCAGCTCCCTGGAGCCATCTTAGCCCTTCCCTGCCTTAATCCCCTCCCAGCTGACACTAGCAGCTCCCCGTAAGGGCTCCTTACTACAGGCCAGGAACAAAGGTCACTGCTTTAAATTCATAGATCCCATCTATAGATAGGTAAACTGAGACTCTAAAAAGTAAGGTAATGCGTCTCCTGCCCACACAGTAATCACCCAAGGCAGTGGCAGGCCCATCCCACTCTCGTGTCCCCCGGTCTCACACACGGGTACCTCGGTTACAATGGTGGAGGAGAACTCGGAGCGGTCGTAGTCCCAGCCCTGAGGGCAGGGTGCTGTGGAGGGCTCACCCTCCAGCTGCCCAGGGCTCTGATCCGCTCCCCAAAATGTGGTGTTGGGGAGGGCCTGGGAGTGGGTGAAGTAGAGGCAGGAGCTGAGGGTGCCGTCAGGCTCCCGGGGCAGGTGGGCCTCCAGCCATGCGTCCTGGTGGCTGAAGTTGGAGGGGGCACCAGGCAGCGCACAGCGGTGGGCAGGTACGGCCGCCAGGAAGACGGGCAGGAGGAAGTGCATGGGCAGCAGCACTCGGGGAAGGGCCAGCAGGGCCACATTGCACAGCTGGAAGGGCCCAAAGCCGCCCACCTGCTCTAGCAGCTCCTCGAATCTCATGCCACCCACCCACCAACGGTTCTCAGTGCCACCTTCCTCTGTAGTGCTCAGGACAGCATGGCCCACCCACCACTTGGACCCTTGGACTCTGGAGGCGGGACCAGTTAGTCAGAAGAGCAGAGAGCCTGCAGTCGGAATCCAGCCCAGGGGCTGGGCCAGCACTGGGCCCTCCCTGGTCACCAGGTCTTCAGGGATCCCGGTCTGTTTGGCCCAGAGCCTGGGGGAGGGGCTGCCATCCATTGGGAGGTCACTGACTCCGTGGCTCTGGGACTTACAGATCGGTGCTCAGGGACCAAGTGGGCTAGCCTCGGGTTGCCATGATGGGGTAGCTGGGATGTGTAGGAAGTGAGCCCCTGACCCCTTGATCGACAGAGCTCCAAGAGTCCCTAAGAAGAGGAGACCTCCAGGGCATGGTGACAACTCTCCTGGGATGCCCTTTGTTCCATGGGAGATTTAGGTCAGCCTTACCTAATGAAGCCACAGCTCTGCTGGGCCCCCAAGATTCAAGACTGAGGGCCAGGGGCTGCCTGGGCGGCTCAGCTGGTGAAGCATCCAACAGGTGATTTCGGCTCAGGTCACGATCTCATCGGTCGTTCAGCGGGGAGTCTGCTTCTCTCCCTCTGCCCCTCCCCTTGCTCACTCCCTCTCTCTCTCTATCTCAAATAAATAAATAAATCTTTTTAAAAAGGAGGGAGGGTGGCGGTTGACCCTCTGCCTTCGGCTTGGGTCATGATCTGGGACCCTGGGCTTGGGCTCTGACTTGGACGCCCAGCTCAGTGGGGAGGCTGCGTGCTTCCCCCTCTCCCTCTGCCTGCTGCCCCCCTGCTTATGCTCTCTCTCAAATAAATTTTAAAAAGAAAGGAAGGGGGGCGCCTGGGTGGCTCAGTGGGTTAAGCCGCTGCCTTCGGCTTAGGTCACGATCTCGGGGTACTGGGATCGAGTCCCACATCGGGCTCTCTGCTCAGCGGGGAGCCTGCTTCCCCCTCTCTCTCTCTGCCTGCCTCTCTGCCTACTTGTGATCCCTCTCTGTCAAATAAATAAAAATCTTTAAAAAAAAAAAAAATAAATTAAAAAAAAAGAAAGGAAGGAAGGAAGGAAGGAAGGAAGGAGAAAATAAAGAAAAATTAAAAAAAAAAAAAAAAAGACTGAGGGCCAGGTGGTAACCAGGTGAAGAGTTCTTCCTGCTGAGCCGCAAACCCTCTGTAAACCCTTAGACCCACACCTGGAACTGACTGGGCAGCCTGGCCACTCTGGGGGATCCCAGACCCATCACTCTCCCATTTGCCATACACGCAATGCCTCCTGCCTGCCCCCTACCCCTATTTTCGGAGCTTCCCTTTGGGGGATTGGCTAGGTAGGGAAAGAGAGGGCTTGCCAAGGTCCTGCCATGCCTACCAGCAATGCCTAAGCTCGGGATCTGTCTGGTCTCCCACATTCAGTTCTTATTCATGACCTCTGCAGCAAAAGCACAGCACAGACCAGCACTACCGGCTTCATTCTGATCTGCTTCTCCAAACTCTGGGTTGGCAGAGGTGGGAGGTCATCAGATTTTTTCCAAAAGCTCCAGATTTCTTTTTCTCTTTTAGGATTTTTATTTATTTATTTGTCAGAGAGAGAGAGAGAGTGAGCACAAGCAGGGGGAGGGGCAGAGGCAGAGGAAGAAGCAGACTCCCCACTGAGCAAGGAGTCTGCTTCAGGGAATCGATCCCAGGACCCTGGGGTCATGACCTGAATCAAAAGCAGATTGCCCAATCGACCAGGCCACCCACAGATCCCAAGGACTCCAGATTTCTAAACAAATTGACTTGTAAACCTAAAAAAAAGTTTAAAAACCACTAGTCTAATCTAACCCTCACTTTGAACAGCTAAGGAAGTGGGGCGGAGGGGGTGTGCTGGCTAGGGCCACTCTGGGACTCAGCAGCATATTGGAGAGAGGACCAGGACCCCTGCCTCTGGCCCAGGACTTTGACCTAAGCTGCTGGGTTCCCTGAGATGGCTCTGGAAGGGAACTTAGTCAGTGACATGGTGTGCAGTAAGGGTGGTGCTAATAACTTGGGGGCAAGGGCAGTGACAGGTGATAATAGAAAGATGACACAAGCATTCCACAGAGTGCCCAGATGGCTCAGACACAGCTCCTGCCCTCAGTGAGCACACCGTCCAGCAGGAGGATCAGAACCAGGTGAACACACCTCCTAGCCTCCGGTCTCACTCCTGTCAGCCCACTCGCCACACACCTGCCACCGAGGACTTTTTTTTTTTTTAAAGATTTGTTTATTTATTTGACGAGAGAGAGGGATCACAAGTAGGCAGAGAGGCAGGCAGGGGTGGGGGGAAGCAGGCTCCCTGCTGAGCAGAGAGGCCAATGTGGGGCTCCATCCCAGGACCCTGAGATCATGACCTGAGCCCAAGGCAGAGGCTTAACCCACTGAGCCACCCAGGTGCCCACAGAGGACATTTTTAAAACACAAAGCTGACATGGCAGTGGCTCAGGGCAAAGCCCTCCCACTGCTGGAGGGTGAAAGTCCAGCTCCTTCCTTCAGCCCACACGATTCCCCCCAAGCTTGGCGCCTCCCTCTATTTCCTCCTGGCCTTTCCCTGACATCCCCTGTCCCTCCATGTCCCCAAACACACCAGCCTGCCGACTCCTCCCACCCTGGTATGGTCCCCCAGTCAGCACTGGCCTCTCCCTCTTGTTCACCCAGTGGACACCCAAGCTACCCCTCTTGCTCTCATCGACATGTGACCTCTACACTGTGGGTTCCTCCCTCATTTAATACTATAGAATCATATTATTTATGTAAGAATATAAAATACCAGGGCACCTGGTTGGCTCCATTGGTAGAACATGCAACTCTTTTTTTTTTTTTTTAAAGATGTTATTTATTTATTTGACAGAGAGAGATCACAAGTAGATGGAGAGGCAAGCAGAGAGAGAGAGGGAAGCAGGCTTCCTGCCGAGCAGAGAGCCCGATGTGGAACTCGATCCCAGGACCCCAAGATCACGACCTGAGCCGAAGGCAGCGGCTTAACCCACTGAGCCACCCAGGCGCCCCGAACATGCAACTCTTGATCTTAGGGTCTGGAGTTCAAGCCAGACCCTAAGATCAAACTAATAAATAAATATAAATAAATAAATATGAACAAACAAACAAATAAAATACCACAACCCTTCGCATCTTGGAGAACTAACTTTTGCTGACATCTTACCTCTGTGGTCCATCCAGTAGCTCACTCTGAAGTTTTCACAGCCAGGGGAAACCGCCAATGAGGCCAAGTCTGGACATTGGCTGTGGTGCCTTCCCCCTTCCACCACCACATGTCTCTCCCACCTTAACATGAGAAAGAGCTGATAGGGGCGCCTGGGTGGCTCAGTGGGTTAAAGCCACTGCCTTCGGCTCAGGTCATGATCCCAGAGTCCTGGGATTGAGTCCCGCATCGGGCTCTCTGCTCAGCAGGGAGCCTGCTTCCTCCTCTTTCTCTCTGCCTGCTGCTCTGCCTGCTTGTGATCTCTGTCTGTCAAATAAATAAATAAAATATTTAATAAAAAAAAAAAGGAAGGAAGAAAGAAAGAGCTGATAGTCAGATGGTTGTTACCTCTCCCCTTATGCATTGGCTCCTAAGAAACTCAGATCTGAATCTTAGCCCCTTTCTGCAGAGAATGATTTGGTATTAACTGTACTCCTGGCTATAGGTATAGGCCCCCAGGCTATATGGCCTCTCTCCTCTCTCATGTCATCAAGGAGTAGGGGTGACAGTGGGCATGATGTCTGGAGACAGATGATAGAACTAGGCAGGCAAGGTTTGAAACCTAGGGTCTAACCAGAGGGCAGATCAGCTCTAAATCACCAGTTAAGAGCTGATTTTGATTAAATATTTAACCATCCTCATTCCTCTCCAACCTGGGAATCCAAACCTGAGCTCAGAGGCCAAGCTGGGGGAAGCATTCATTTATACCCGACTACATGAGAAGGAGAGACTTGTGCACTGGAAAAAAATAGCAACTCCTTAGTTGAAATTATTGCTAAAACTGTTGGAGGGTTTGGGGAAGAATAAGTTCTTAGGATAAACCTTTCCCTATATGGGATTGCTTCCAATATGGACTTCTTACACTTCAGGACTTCTTACCCTTTTGTCCCTCTCTACACTGAGTGACCTCAAATGACCTCCCCATCTTCGCTGGGGCTTCACTGACCATTAACCATTGTTACAACCATGTACTTATTTCCTGCAATGATGATGGTGGCAATGATGGTGGAATTAATTCCAACTGATGGTATCAGTTGTAGTGAAAAGTATGGTGATGGGATGATGTAATTGTGTTCAAATGAGAATACTGATGATAAACGGATGGTAATTGGAGTGATTGGAGTAGGGATAAGGGGTATGGGTCTAGGATAGTGGTAATAGTGATCTGGTTATAAGGCAGTGGTGGTGACAAGGATCATGTGGTAGATGATAATGATGGTGGTGGTGGTGGTGGACCACCATGTTCTACCAGTGGACGAAGATGTGTAAGTTCCTTGAGAGCAAGAATCTTCTCTCTCTTGTTACTCATTATGTCATCAGAGGCTAGTAGTGTTGATGGTGGTGGTGGTGGTAATGGAGCTTAGTTTGGGAGAAGGGGACCTGTGATTTGAGTAATGATGGTGCCAGCAATAGAGTTAGAGTTGGGTAATGGACATACAGGTAGCGAATGTTGATGGTGGTGGTATGGTAATGGGCGATATTATGCCACTTTGGGTTTAAGGGTACATGGATGAGAAGAAATGCAGAAGATGCCACCTGGAGTTGGTGAAAATGGGCTTGTATCATGTGTCCCTCTGACCTATGGCCACTTTCCCATGACCATGCGGCCTCCCCTCCCCCATCACCTCATCACCATGATCTGCTAGGGACTTAGAAGATTATCCTGACCATTCTTCTATCTTGGGTTAGTCTCAGCTCTTATTCTGGCCTTGACTCCTGATTAGCCAGTGGGAAAATCTCAGCAGGCCCCTGTGTCTGATGATCAGAGGCACAGTCTCCACACTCCCACCCTGTCTCTCTTCTCCAGTGTAATCCCCAAGGGTCTCTCTCTACTAAAAAAGCCCCCTCCAATGTCCTTGATCTTGTGGCTCCTCTCTAGCCCCTGACTGAGAAACCTTGATGAAGTTGCTTATTTCTCTGGGTCCCTGTCCTTAGAGCTCTCTGGGCCATAGGACAGAAAAGAGAACTCTCTTTCTCGGGAAGTAGAGAGAAGGTTGGCCAGGACCTGGGCAAGTCCTCACCCATGGAGCATCGGGCAGGCTCATATATTTTATGAAATCCATTTCACATAGTATATGAAATGTCCAAAAAGGCAAATCTATACAGAAATAGAAAGTAGATTAGTGGCTGCCTAGGGTTAGGGTTGACTGCTAATGGATAAGGCGTTTCTTTTGGGGGTGATAAAAATGTTCTAAAATTGATTGCGGTGACGGTTGCACAACTCTGTGAATATACCACAAACTGTATTTTAAGACATATTGTTGGGCATCAAAATTATGTTTCGGAATAGCAAGTGTAACATGCTCTTCTATTTACAGGGAGGACAGGGAAAGAGGGAGGGAGAGAACTATGATTATTTTTTCAAGATTGTATTATTTATTTGACAGAGAGAGAGAGAGAGCACGCACAAGCAGGGGCAGCGGCAGGCAGAGGGAAAGGGAAAAGCAGGTTACCTGCTGAGCAGGAAGTCCAATGTGGGGCTCAATTCCAGGACCCTGAGATCATGACCAGAGCTGAAGGCAGACGCTTAACTGACTGAGCCACCCAGGTGCCCTGGGAGAGAGGTATTATAAACATGAAAGAAGTCATTGAGGCGTCTGGCTGGCTCAGCTGGTAGAGCATGTGACTCGATCTTGGGATTATGAGTTTGAGCCCCACGTTGGGTGTAGAGATTACTTAAAAAATAAAATCTTTCAGGGGCGTGTGGATGACTCAGTCGCTTGGACATCCGACACTTGGTTTCCATCCCAGTCATGATCTCTTTGTTGGTGGGATCAACTGAGCCCCATGTTGAGTTCCCTGTTCCCCACCCCAGCTCCATAATCAGCAGGGCACCCACTTGAGGATTCTCTCCCTCTGTCCCTCCCTCCACTTGCACACACGCTCGAGAGCACTCTCTGTCTCTCTCTCAAATAAATAAATAAATCTCAAAATAAAATCTTAAAAAAAGAGAGAGAAGAAGAAGCCATTCATAGGAGTTACCTCTAGATGATCAGATTCATGGATGGGGGGACTTTACTATTTTATTTTATATGCTGTTTACATTTGCCTTTATACTCTAAATATGATCTGTTTTTTACTTTTTTTTTTTTTTAAGATTTTATTCATTCACTTGACAGAGAGCACAGGCAGGGGGAGCAGCAGGCAGAGGGAGAGGGAGAAGCAGGCTCCCATCAAGCAGGGAGCCTGAGGCAGGGCTCAATCCCAGGACCCTGGGATCAAAACCTGAGCTGAAGGCAGACGCTTAACAATGACTGAGCCACCCAGGCGCCCCTTGACTATATTTTTTAAAGATTTATTTATTTACTTGAGAGAGAGAGAGAGAGAGAGAGAGCCCATGCACATGTGGTGGGGGGGGTAAGAGGGGTAGAGGGAGAGAGAGTCTTGAGCAGACCCCCCGCGAGCACAGAGTCTGACTTGGAGCTTGATCCCAAGACCCTGAGATCAAGGCCCTGAGCTCACCAGCTGCATGGAAACCAAGAGTCAGCCGCTTAATTGACTGAGCCACCCAGGCGCCTCTGCTTTTGACATTTTTAAACAAGAAGGAAGCTGAAAGCATGTGGCGATCCCTCTGAAGTCTGGCAAATTAGGACCTAGAGCCCCCGGCACGTGTGTCAGAAGCAAGGGGACCACAGGGGGCAAGGGCAAGAACAGGAGACAGTTACACATGTTCTGGAACATCAGAGCTAGAGCTACATGTGCGTGGTTTTCTTGGAGGGAAAGCAGAACTTCCGAGCTAGGCCCCTTTCCCTCTGACCCCAGGCACAGCCAGGAGTGTGTCCTGGGACGGAAACTGTGTATGGCCTCGGTGAAAATTTCACACCCGCGGAAATAGGGTCCAAAAGGCAAAAGGTACAGCAAGTACCCTGCAGGAAAGCTTCCCCTCCCCCGCCCCAGCCCCTCTCCCTGAAGCGAACCAGACTCCTCTCACTCGTGCAAACAGCCGCACAGCATACACTCCGCTCTCCCACATACTCTCATGCTCGGAGGCCAGTCCTTAGGCGTGTAAAAGCACATGCACCCCCTTCACCGTGGAGCCTCACAGTACCCTGCGATGGGGCCCCCACCGTACGGGAGGCCACGCTTTCCGGATCAGCCCCAATCAGGGGACGTTCAGACTGCTTCTGAATGTTTTTAAAAGAAGGCTCCACGCCAACATAGGGCCTGATCCCACGACCCCAAGATCAAGATAGCAGATGAGTCTGTGCCAGTTTAACGAGAAAGCTCCCATTTCTAGACGTTTTGAGTGTGAGATCGCGGCTGAGGTTTTGTTGAGTTCCGTGCAGTATACCGCGGTGAGTAACTTTGCACACATGGAATTTGGCAAGTCTACCCGGGCCCTCTAAAGGACACATGTCTAGAAGTGGAGATGCTAGGTCACAGGCTACATTCATTTATAATCTCTACAGATGTTACTAGAATAATGGCCATGGTTTCTCTTTGCCTGGGAGCTGCTTAGCTTACACTCCTTTGTGTCTGTTAACTTCGGGGCAATGAAAATTCCTCCTCCCTCCCTCTCGGCGGGCTCGCACAAAGCCGGACTCAGTCTCCCACCCTTGGAGAGACAGCCAGGGGAGCTGAGCACGGCAGGCTCTGCAGTCAGAGACAGAGGGCGGCCCAGTATGACCCTGTATCTGTCCTGTCCTCAGCTTCTGTTTCCAGCTCTGTAGAGACAATCTGCTTCCACGATGGTTCCTACCTACTTGTCCACCAACCTGCACTCTTCCCCACTGCCCACCCCTAGCCCCAGGACCTGGGCTTTGCCCTCCTCCCCAAAGAAAGAAGAGTCCAGGCCAACAAAACGAAAGGTCCACAGGCTTTTTAATGGTGTGATGGCTACTTCCCTTCCAAGACCCGATCTAATCATGACAGCGGCTTCCAGGGTGTCGGGGTGGGGGTGGACTGGTGCAGGGCGGGCAGAGGCCATGCAGTGACTGGGAAGAGGTGGGGAAGGGTGTTACATTCTGTTTGGCGTGTAAACATTCTTCAGTGGCTTCCCTGGGGGAGGGGAAGGGCATCTCCCTGCCCCCCCCCACTCCATGCCCGCCAGGGCTGATCCCCAGAGCTGAGAAGACTGAGCCAGGCCCCAGTGAGGGGCTGGGAAAGGGGGAGCCCATGTGCCTGGGGCACGGCCCTTCTCCTACACCCGCTTCGTACACAGTGTGGCTTGGGAGGGAGGCGTGTTCTGGGGCGAGCAGACCTGCACCTGAGCCAGTGACACAGGTTGTGGTAATGGGGAAGTGCTAGAGGGGTGAGGGGATGGTGGGGGTGGGGTGTGACACTCTTTTACAGGGAAGGGGTTTGGGACCAGGACAGCTTGGTGGAGGGGATGGGTGCTCGGTGGAGGGGATGGGTGCTCGAGGGGAAAGAGGCTGCTGCTGGGGGTAGGGACACGGGGAGGTGTGGTTTCCTCTGCCCTGGATCCTTCCTGGGGAGAGGAGCAGAGACAGTCCCCTGGTCCCCTCCACAGTCGCCCCTTCCCCTCCTTCCCTCGGTGACATTCAATGATGCAGAGGCCCGAGGATAGATGGGAGCCCTAGGGAGGTCTGGAATCCCAAGAGCAGACAGGGTTTTTCGTCTCTGCCCAGCTCCAGTGCTGGGTGAAGCTGGGGGTGGGATGGGTCTGGGGCTCTCTCAGGCCGCCCCCTTTTCCTCCCAACACCAAACCAGGGTGCTGCTGGTCCTGGGGCAGGGGTGAAGCTGGGGGCCCTACATTCACGGTTCGGTTGGTGGCAAGGAGCAGGCCCAGGACCTGGGCACTGGGCGTCATGCCCTGGTCCCCACCTGGCACGAGCTGATTGTCATTCGGAGAAGCTCTAGGTGGGAGGGAGTGGCCCCTCTTCCACCCTCTCTGCTGGACCCAGAGGGCAGTAGAGGCCTTGGGAGGGTCTCGGGTTGACAAAGAGGGCTCTGTCCGGAGAGGTTTCCTGAGTGTTCTGGGAGCTTCTGTGTCGGCATGAGATGGACCTTGTCCAACCTGGAGTCCTCCCCTGGGCTCGTTTGCAGAGAAGCCACCACCTTGGTGTGAAGAGCTGCCCGAGCCTGCTGACTCTCCAAGAGAGGCTTCAGCAACCACCAGGCTGCTTCCAGAGCCAACTTCCTCGCGGGCGTCCTTCTAAGTGATCGTGGCTTGGTACTGCCAGACAGCTGGGGCATGTTGGCGTCTTTCTTCCTCTTCCCCTGGTTGCCTTGCCTTGCTTCTGGGACCCAGAGAAGAACAGAGGGGCCAGGCCAGGGGACAGAGGCTGAGGGTGCTGAGGACTGAGGAGGCCTGCAGGGGACCTGTCCCAGATAGACAGTTTGGCTGTCCCTTCTGCAGCCAGGGTGCTGCTTGGCCCAGACGGAGGCAGTTGAGGCTCGTGATGAGGTGGGATGAGCTATGCAGGAGCCAGACCCAGAAGGAAGCCCCATATCCATTCATGGAGCATCACAGCCCTCACCCTCTGCAGGGACAGCTCAGCTGCATGGGCTGGGGTTAGTACAAGAAGGGATAGGCTGAAGGGTGAGCTGGGGGAGAAGGGGACTTGGGTCGGACCCATCACACAAGCACACAATCTGGAAGTCAGAAAGGCCTTTCCACCTTGAGTCCAGGGGCCAGCTGTCTACCTGCCTGTTTCTGCTTTCTCTACCCACTGGGGAAGATGATGGTCTGATCCAGCCCCCTCCCCATCCCCAGGAGGACAGAAAGTGTGACCCGGCCAGAACTGAGTCCCTGAATCTCTAAATGGCCAGTGCAGAGAAGATGAAAACCCGCCATTCTCCACCTCCACTGAACTCAAGAGAGAGGGAGGCTGGCTGAAACTGCAGCCGGCAGGGTTGAGGTTAGATGGCAAGAAGGAATTCCTGATGGTGAGGGGTCCTGAGCACTAGATCAGGAGGCCAAGGGAGAGGGTGAAACCTTTTTTAAAGCCCCCCTCCAACTTCCCATTGGGAAACATGTGCCCAGGAAGGCAGCCCACACACACATTCTACGGTTCCCACTGAGGACCCACCCAAATTTATGGGGAGGAGAACTTTGCACCCTAGGGGTGCAGGAGAGCAGCCCCCCAATCACCTGCCCACTACCTCCCACAGGGGTGTCCAGGATGGAGCTGAATTTGGGCTGGTCAGACCTGCCCTCTCACACCTGAGTAGACCAGTGGTCCCTAGGTCCCAGCTCCCCAACCCCAGCCTGGTAGCTAAGGGGACCACCACAGCTCCCAGGAGATTGTGGGGTTGGCTGGAACTTCCACTTCCGGAATTTGAGGCTGCCTTTCCGTGCAGGTGGGCTTGGGCTGGAAGAAGGCCGGGAAGAGGGGAAGGCGCCGCAGGTGGTGTAAGCAGAGGTCCCTGGAGGAGCACGGAGAGCAGCAGAGGCCTGGCGGGTGGGCGAAGGGGTGGGGGAGGGCGTCCCCATTACTGGAGTCCTCGGTGAAAAAGTGGCTGAGCCTTCCCCGGGGCCAAGGGTGAGCCTGCCCCACCCGAAGGGCGGCAGGGGGAGGGCAGGGGTCACGGAGATGGGGCAGAGGACGGGGATTGGGCCCTCCCCCCGCGGCGCGGCGCCCCCCTCCGGCCCGGCCGGGGGGGCGGGCGCGGCGAGTGCTGGCGCGCGTCCTCGCGGGTGCAGGCGGGAAGCTGGGGCCGCGGGTGGCGCGCGTCAGGCGCGTAAGGCTGTGCTGGGAGCTGTTTCAGTGTGGCCGGCTGCGGGAGGGGGGCCGAGGTGAGGGTGGGGGGCCGCGGAGAGCCGCGCGCGTCATTATCTGGCCCCGGCCCGGCCCTCCGCGACCCCCGCCCGGCCTTTGGTTGCTGCGCGCTGAGTCTGGAGTTTCCCTCTGGGTCCTTTCTTGGGCCCCCCCGGGGAGGGGGTGCCATCAGGCTGGGCCCGGGCCTGCGGGGCGCCCCGAGGCGGGGGCCCGGTGGGCCGGGCCTGGTGCGAGGGGGAGGAGCTCTCCTTGCGGGACAGGGACTGGCTCCGGGGGGACGCGCTGGGGTGGCGCGGCGCGGCAGAGGCGGAGGGGCCTGGACTGCGCGGGGCAGGGGGCCTGGTGCCGGCTGGGGCTCTCCCGGGCCCTGGGCCCCGGCCGGGGGGCTGTTTGGGGCGGAGATCAGCAGCGACGGCCGACCCTGGAGGCTTCTGCAACTGGAGCCTGTGGGACAAGGAGAGGGGGCAGAAGGCAAGAGAAAAGAGAAGGGCAAAGAAACAAAAAGGGAGAGACATTTTCAGAATCGCTGAACACTCAGCGGGGAGCCTGCTTCTCCCTCTCCCTCTGCTTGCTGCTCTGCCTACTTGTGCTATGTCTCTGTCAAAATAAAGAAAGAAAATCTTTTTTTTTTTTTTTTAAATCGCTGAGCACTGAGCCCTGGAGCCCTGCAGCTTCAGACCTGGGTGAGGCTGTGGAGACCAGGCACAGGTGGATAAACTAGGGCTGGTGCTCCGTCCTCCTGGGCAGGACCTCTAGGGGCCACAGGCTCCTGAGACTGCTACCTGGCCTCTCTGTTTCATCTTTAAAATTCTCATGGATTTTACATTCTACTCTACCACCTATCCGTGTTTACATCGATATGAATAATGTTTTCTCCCAACTACTCTGGTCTTTAACCTTTGGCTTCAAATGCCTCATGGCACACCAGAGGATGTGTGTGAGCCCCACTGGCCCCCATTCACCTTCCCCAAGCTTGGCGTCCCGATGACCCCTCTAGACATGTTCACTGTAGCCACTCCCTTGAGCCCAGTGACAGGGCTGGAACCTGAGTGGGAGGAGACACTTAGCTGGGGAAGTGGAGAACAGGAAGTGTCCTTCTCCGAATCCTTGCTAGGCCCTGACCTTGGCTCTGGGGAAGCTCCCGCAGTTGGAGGCCTTCTGCGGTCACCATCTGGCCACCGTAGGGCCAGCTGTGGTTTCTCACCTGCTGGTGATGGCTGTGTCGGAGGCGGGGGCAGCGCCATGGGGTCTGCTGGCAGCAGAAGGCTGCTGGGCTGCGGCAGGCGTGGGCATGCGGATGCTGATGGGACGGGGAATCCGGCTCCGGGTGGCGGCTGCCCGCCCAGCCTTCCTGGGGGCAGCAGGCTCCGAGGCAGGCATGTCCTCCTCGGAGCCAGTGCCTGAGAGCGTCTCTGAAGCCCGGCGCTGCTCCTCACTGGAGGAGGACGAGGCCCCGGAGGCCAGCCGCAAGAGCAGGCGGCCCTGCCTCTTCTCCATCACCAGACGCGCCAGGTCCTGCTGTGGCCGGACCCTCTTGCCCCACCGCTCTTTGGCCGACAGGGAGCCTGAGGGCTCCGAGCCTGTGTCCTCCTCAGACAGCAGGACGGGGATCCGGCTCCTGGGGCGAGCGCCTGCCATGGCGTGGCGGCTGGGGGAGATGGTGGCCAGTTTCTCGGGGCCTGGCTCCAGCGGGGACACTGGAGTTGGCCCGTTGGCAAGGGCTGGGCCACTGGGCAGTGAGTCTGTGGCCACCTCCGGGGGGGGTGTCCCTGGGAGCGCTAGCCAGAGCACCGCTCTCCAGCCCTGACTGGGCAATGCCGTTCTCTAGGGGCAGGGAGGCCCCCTCCTCCACAGCCCTCCCATCAGAGGGCGCCTCCAGGCCCAGTTCACCCCCAGTGCCCAGCTCCTCAGGCCGGGATGCTTGTCCGCCGGAAGACATGACGTTGAGGTGGGTTTTCTCCGCAATGTGCACAAAGGTCCTCTCAACTTTGGTGAAGGGTGAGGAGGTGACGGCCACCCCTCCCGCCCCTGTGGTCACTGCCCCGGCCCCCTGCCCCGTCCCAGGTCCAGGGGGCTTGGGCTCAGACTTGAGGACAGAGGACAGGGTGCCCGGCTCAGACACATCCAGCTGGCTGCCAGTGGGCTGGGGCCGCTCTTGCTGAGGAGTGAGGGCAGCCAGAGTGCCCAGGTCAGGGTCGGGGGCCAGGTCGGCAGTGACGGGCGACTTCTTCATGTCGCCAGGGGAGACGAGCACCAGCGTTTTGGAGCCCTCCTCGGGCTCCAGGTCCCCGTCAGCCATGGAGGCCCGGCCCCTGGACTCCTTCTGGTCGTCAGCCAGCAGCGTGGATGGGGCACCCTCCTGACTCCGGTCTGTGCTCCTTTCACTCCCCTCACTGCTAGAGCCACTGCGAGGCCTCAGCACCTCCCCTAGAGCCACTGCTTCCTCCTCTTCCTCCTCCTCCTCTTCCTCCTCTTCCTCCTCCTCTTCCTCCTCCTCCTCCTCCTCTTCCTCCTCCTCCTCCTCTTCCTCCTCCTCCTCTTCCTCCTCCTCTTCCTCCTCTTCCTCCTCCTCTTCCTCCTCCTCCTCTTCCTCTTCGTCCTTCCCATTAGCTTGAGGCTGAACAGGAGCCAGTGGTACCTGGGGGGTGGTGAGCAGCATGTGGGAGAAGCCCACCCTCCGGACCCTGTTGAGCAACCGAGCCCGTTCTCGGTAATCAGAGAGATCTTTCTTGAAGTCCTGGTAGGGCAGGCTCAGAGGCACAGCTCGCGGGAGACCATTGACCTCAAACGGGGGCGCCACAGAGAACACCTGCAAGGGGCACACACAGGGATTCGCTGATGTCACCTGCCCTGCAGGGCCCGATGAACCAGCACTGCACCCACAAGCTGGGAGGCCCACATGCCCAGGTGCATGCGCCAGAAATTGTGCTCCCTGAGGCTGAGCACTGGGTCTGTCTTGTTCATTGCTCTATCCCCCAAGGCCTAGAAGGGTCCCTGGCACCTAATGAGTGCTCAGAAAGTCTCTGAGAAAGGATTGTGTGCACGCTCCAGCTCCCCCTGAGGCCCCTGGCCCCGAAGCTGGCAGTTCCTCTGTCTCCCATCTCCCACTTCCTTCACTCTCCTCCCTGCCTCTGAAACCCAGAGCCAGCTTTAGTTCAATCAATAGAAGACAATGACAGCGGCAAGGCATCAGAGGCACGGTGTGGATCTCCCTTTGACAGAGGACGAAACCAGGTCCAGAAGGAGTGGCAAGCGTCTGGGTCAGCCCTTGCTGCCTCCTTACAGGACAGGGTTTCTCTGCAGTCAAGGAGCTGGCGACCAGGGCTATCAGAGCCTGTGCAAGAGCAGGGCAAAGTTCAGCTGTCCTCCATACCCCAAAACGCAGGCTGGGTGCCATTGGAGCTCCAGCGCCCTCTTCCCTCCTGCCCTTTCCTGGCCTCTTGCTCAGGAATTCTCCAGCCCTCCCCAGCTGAGTGTTGAGTCCACAGTTCTTCCGGGAATTTGCAGCTAGCTTACAAAAGGCAGTTTCTTTCCACTTGATTTAGTTTTCCCTTTTGAAGCTTTGGGCAGAGCCCTTGGCAATGTGATGGCCTATGCTCTTGGTTTTCTGGACTCCTGCCACGTCTCCCCTTAGCCTTCCAGACTAAGGATCCTTTCAGACTAGAAAGGCCTGATCACCCTGTCAGGACCTTAGCCCTTGCATCTTCTCCAGCTCTGACCTAGTCAACACACGCACACGCACATGCACACTCACGCACGCATCTCCGGCACCCCTAGTGCACCAGGCCCCACCCGGGGCTGACATAGCTTCATTTCAGGTGGGGATGGAGCTGACAGCATCCAGTGCTTTGTCAGCCTTTTTGAACATTCTGGGCCCCGTCTTCCTAAACACAGCCCCTCCAGGTCAGAAGCCCCAGAGATCGGACACCTCCAACACCTCCAGGTGCCATCCAGACTTGCAGGGAGTCCTGCTGAGTATTCTTCAACCTCTGCGCCTGCTGCCTCAGCTGTATGGGCACAGCCCTATCAGGACCAGGGGGGCGGGGAGGGGGAGGGTTCCCCAGCCACTGGCTTGTTCTCTCCCGCCCACCTAACCATTCTCCCAACAGCTGCTAGAGGGATCTTCCTGAAACTGAAATCTGATCCTATCTCTCTGCTTCCAACTTACAGAAACCTACAATAGCCCCCACAGTCCTCAGGGGACAGTTCCAATTCTAGGCTGGGCACTTGGCAACGCTGCCCCGCCCCCATGACCTGGCTCCTCCCCTTCTGCTCTGAGCTCACTCTGAGCTGGAGCTGCGCCCTGGGATCCTTGCCCTGTGCGCTTGCCTGCTGATGCCACCAGCAGTTTCCTAAGTGCTAGTCGCTTCTCACACCGCTGTCTTTCCCTCTGGTGGTCCCCGCTGCCTGGGGATCCTGTCACTCCCTCTACTCACATGACAAATACCTGTCCTTCCTCCAGGACTGAGCTCAACCAATCTTTCAGAAAACCTTCCTGTCCACCCACCAAGCAGGCATCATCAACCCCCTTTCTACTTGTTTTCTCACATCCCGCTAGAGACACCACCGCGCCCCTTGAGGGCCTGACCTGGCCTTTCTCTCTCTCTCTCTCTCTCTCTCATTCTTCCTTTCTCTTTTTCTTTCTTTCTAGAAGAAGTCCTGGGATGTCTATTGTCCTGACCAAGATGGTAGAGGCCGTGAATCCGTGGATCACATACTGAACGAGACAGATGTGGTCCTTGTTTTCACAGTGTGTGCAGTCTCTCTATTAGGAAATAATATGGGTTTGCAACAATGTGGATGGAACTTGAGGGTGTTAGGCTAAGTGAAATTAGTCAATTAGAGAAAGACAAATATCACATGATCTCACTGCTATGCGGAATTTAAGAAACAAAACAGAGGATCATAAGAGAAGGGAGAGAAAGATAAAATAAGACGAAATCAGAGAGGGAGACAAACCAACCATAAGAGACTCAATCATAGGAAACAAACTGAGGGTTGCTGGAGGGAAGGGGGGTGGAGGATGGGGTAACTGGGTGATGGGCATTAAGGAGGGCACGGGATGGAATGAGCACTGGGTGTTCTGTAAGACTGATGAATCACTAACCTCTACCTCTGAAACCAAAAATACACTATATGTTAATTAATTTAATTTAAATTTTTTTAAAAACTACATTTGACCAAAAAAGAGGGGGGATGAAATTGCGATAATGCACACTCCACAGAGATTGTGATCATAAATAAGGTCAGATAAGCAATGGTCTGGCATATAGCTCAATACTCAGATACTCAATAAATGTCAGCTCCCTCCCAGCCTGCCTCCTGCCCTCTGCCCTGCTCCCTGGTCTGGAGATCACTGCCTCCCTCTCCAACTCCAGCAATGCCCCGATGCCACACCCATGGGAGAGAGAGTGGTGAGAAAAGGAGGGGCTCTCCCAGCTGAGGCCAATTAGCAAGCAGCCAGAAGGCAGGTGGAGGGGAAGGTGGGAATCCCCCAAGCTGAGGCTCTGCCCAAGGCTGTGACTTCTCCCTTCCTCAATTGCCATAGTCTTTCTCAAGGTCAGACCATCTATGAGGACTGATAATGGGGGGGGGGTGCAAGATGGGGTAGCATCAGACCCCAGGCAGGACACTTGCCCACCCTATCTGAGCCAGGCAGGGGACTTCCTTAGTGCTTAGTCTTCTTCACATCCAGGCCGGAAGTCCCTGGCAATTGTTTTCTTTTTCTACACCATTCCCATTATTCATTCATTCATTCATTCATTCATTCATTTATTCAACAAACATTAAGCCCTGGTTCTGTGCCAGGCCGTGTGCTGCAGCCCTCTGCCATGCTCAGTTACCAACAGTAAGGCTAAAGATGACTAGGCAGAGGTGGAGGGGTGCTGTGAGGTCCTGGGTGTGTCGTGACTGTGGTGTAGGTGCCAAGGACCTATAGAGAGATACAGCTCTGATCATGTCTCCCTCCTGTCCAGCTCAGAACTCACCCACCCAACACCAGATGCGTCCCACCCAGCGTCTCTGCCTGTTTTCTCTGTCCCGTCTCTGACACTTTGAGCATCCTTCTGGCCAGGCCCTGGATCTCTTTAGAAAATCCCATCTGTAGGACAGACCCTCCACTCACAGTGTCTGTGTTAGATCATCATAGCTCGAACCTTCTCTCTTCCATCTCAAAGCCCTCCCCTTCCACTTCACGGGAAAGAGGGGGAATTAGAACTGAAATCAGGCTTCAGTGACAAGGTCAGAATAGGACACAGGCCTAGAGAGAGCCACTGGCATGCCCACTTCACAAAGCACATCAATCAAGGTGGCTCAGAATCCCAAACTCTTTCCATTGCCTCACTGGCCTCCCACCCTCCCATGCAGGGAAACCTGGTATCCTGTGCCCTTTAGCAGGAAGAGCCATGAATCTCAGAGTGGGGACAGCTTTGCCCTAAGGATCACTGACAAGCCCACTGGCCAGCTGGCATCTGGACCTGCTGTGTTTCCCAATTCAGGATCCCTCCACACCTCCCCATGCAGCTCCTTGTTGGGGAGGGCAGGCCTGGCCTCAATTCCTCCCTCCTCAGAGAGGGGGAAGTCCTCCTTCACCCCCACCCAGCCTCTCCTGAATGCCTGTGCCCAGTGACCATTCATGCATTTGCCCATGCTACCCTGTGCTCATTCATTCAGCCTCGATCCTTAGCCAGCCTCTGTGTGCTTGGTCCAGAAGGCTGGCAGACACCATGAGAGGGGGATACCAGTGACACTCTCCCATTCCAGCTCAGGGGGCAGCAAGCCTACTGCGTTTCAGCAAGGGAAAATCAGGGCCTGGGGGAACTCACGTCTTCCTACTCCCTCTCCAGAGCAGCGATCCTTTATGATTCCAATTATATTTGTGGTTCTCCAGCTTGGCTTGGTACAGCATTATCTAGGGGAGCTTTTTAAAAACCTACAGAGCCGAGTCCCACTCCCCTTGCCCCCAGATTCAGGTCCAAGATGAGGCCCAGAAATCTTTTAAAGCTCCCTGGTGATTCTGAGGGAATGGCGGATGCGGTAAGGGTGAGTCATGGAGAAGGGGAGGCAGGCTGCTGGAGCTGAGACCCTCAGAAAGAATGAAAGCCCTAGCCCTCCCCTTGCCTCCATGGAGTCCAGACCCAAAGACTTCGGCTTCACCAACTTCAGAGCCCAGCCAAGTCCATGTTTACTCCAGTCAGCAGGAAAAGTGGAGGGAGGTGGATGGACCCGCCTCTGATCTTTTCCTGCCACCAAAACTGGTCTCTCCTCAGCCTTGAATTGCCTGACACTAGCAACACCCCCAGGGGTGGGTTTGTCCACATACCCCCATTCCCCAGACAGAGTATAGAGAGCGGCTCTCCTGCTTGGACCCTGGACAAGCCCAGACACAGCACACTGCACTTCAGCCCACAGTCCCAAGGTCAAAGAAGGGGGACTGTTGAGTGACCAAAGCCGGAGGATGGACCATGACCCTTTCCCCCTCCCAACAAGCCTCTCATAGCAGTGCTCCCCTTCCTTCTCCCTCAGCAGCCACCCCCAGCACCCTTCCCATCTCTTCTCCCCAGGGGAGCCCCCAATTGCCATAATTTCCCCACCTGAAAACCAGAGACGTTGGCAGTGTGGTCCCCTTTGCCCACCACCAGCTTCCCCAGATTTCTCACCTGTCTGTCGTCGGTCTGTCTGTCTGGGTCTGCACACTCAAACCACATCTGCCAAGCCAGGAGCCCTCCAGCCCTTCCTCTGCTCCTCCAACCTATACCCAGGGGTGCCACCCACCCTGGCACACTGGCCATTGACAGTCATCTGGGTGGAAGGGCTAAGATGACCCGAGAAGGTGGCTGCCTACCCCAGGTCTCTACAGATACTCGCACACTTGACTCCCAGATCTTGGTGTCTCCAGCCCATCCAAACCTGCCCGGGGCAAGGAGCTGACAGCGTGGGAACATTCTAGCTCAAGAAATGCAGCTGTAGCTTGCCCTTCTTCTGCCCCCACACTTGCTTTAGGCCCCAAGGAGTAAAGTGTGGCCCGGTGAGAGCACCCCACCCCCAGGCTCTGCACAATCCACTCTCTCACTGACCCCCCTGGACAGACCATTCTCCCCCACACCAGAGCTGTCTCAGTTCCCGCATCAGAGCAGAGGGGCAGGGAAAGACTCCCAGAGTCCCTTCACAGGGCTCCCCGGACTTCCTGGCCTCCTTACACACACACACACACACACACACACACACACACACACACACACACACACTTCCTCTTCGTCCTTCCCATTAGCTTGAGGCTGAACAGGAGCCAGTGGTACCTGGGGGGTGGTGAGCAGCATGTGGGAGAAGCCCACCCTCCGGACCCTGTTGAGCAACCGAGCCCGTTCTCGGTAATCAGAGAGATCTTTCTTGAAGTCCTGGTAGGGCAGGCTCAGAGGCACAGCTCGCGGGAGACCATTGACCTCAAACGGGGGCGCCACAGAGAACACCTGCAAGGGGCACACACAGGGATTCGCTGATGTCACCTGCCCTGCAGGGCCCGATGAACCAGCACTGCACCCACAAGCTGGGAGGCCCACATGCCCAGGTGCATGCGCCAGAAATTGTGCTCCCTGAGGCTGAGCACTGGGTCTGTCTTGTTCATTGCTCTATCCCCCAAGGCCTAGAAGGGTCCCTGGCACCTAATGAGTGCTCAGAAAGTCTCTGAGAAAGGATTGTGTGCACGCTCCAGCTCCCCCTGAGGCCCCTGGCCCCGAAGCTGGCAGTTCCTCTGTCTCCCATCTCCCACTTCCTTCACTCTCCTCCCTGCCTCTGAAACCCAGAGCCAGCTTTAGTTCAATCAATAGAAGACAATGACAGCGGCAAGGCATCAGAGGCACGGTGTGGATCTCCCTTTGACAGAGGACGAAACCAGGTCCAGAAGGAGTGGCAAGCGTCTGGGTCAGCCCTTGCTGCCTCCTTACAGGACAGGGTTTCTCTGCAGTCAAGGAGCTGGCGACCAGGGCTATCAGAGCCTGTGCAAGAGCAGGGCAAAGTTCAGCTGTCCTCCATACCCCAAAACGCAGGCTGGGTGCCATTGGAGCTCCAGCGCCCTCTTCCCTCCTGCCCTTTCCTGGCCTCTTGCTCAGGAATTCTCCAGCCCTCCCCAGCTGAGTGTTGAGTCCACAGTTCTTCCGGGAATTTGCAGCTAGCTTACAAAAGGCAGTTTCTTTCCACTTGATTTAGTTTTCCCTTTTGAAGCTTTGGGCAGAGCCCTTGGCAATGTGATGGCCTATGCTCTTGGTTTTCTGGACTCCTGCCACGTCTCCCCTTAGCCTTCCAGACTAAGGATCCTTTCAGACTAGAAAGGCCTGATCACCCTGTCAGGACCTTAGCCCTTGCATCTTCTCCAGCTCTGACCTAGTCAACACACGCACACGCACATGCACACTCACGCACGCATCTCCGGCACCCCTAGTGCACCAGGCCCCACCCGGGGCTGACATAGCTTCATTTCAGGTGGGGATGGAGCTGACAGCATCCAGTGCTTTGTCAGCCTTTTTGAACATTCTGGGCCCCGTCTTCCTAAACACAGCCCCTCCAGGTCAGAAGCCCCAGAGATCGGACACCTCCAACACCTCCAGGTGCCATCCAGACTTGCAGGGAGTCCTGCTGAGTATTCTTCAACCTCTGCGCCTGCTGCCTCAGCTGTATGGGCACAGCCCTATCAGGACCAGGGGGGCGGGGAGGGGGAGGGTTCCCCAGCCACTGGCTTGTTCTCTCCCGCCCACCTAACCATTCTCCCAACAGCTGCTAGAGGGATCTTCCTGAAACTGAAATCTGATCCTATCTCTCTGCTTCCAACTTACAGAAACCTACAATAGCCCCCACAGTCCTCAGGGGACAGTTCCAATTCTAGGCTGGGCACTTGGCAACGCTGCCCCGCCCCCATGACCTGGCTCCTCCCCTTCTGCTCTGAGCTCACTCTGAGCTGGAGCTGCGCCCTGGGATCCTTGCCCTGTGCGCTTGCCTGCTGATGCCACCAGCAGTTTCCTAAGTGCTAGTCGCTTCTCACACCGCTGTCTTTCCCTCTGGTGGTCCCCGCTGCCTGGGGATCCTGTCACTCCCTCTACTCACATGACAAATACCTGTCCTTCCTCCAGGACTGAGCTCAACCAATCTTTCAGAAAACCTTCCTGTCCACCCACCAAGCAGGCATCATCAACCCCCTTTCTACTTGTTTTCTCACATCCCGCTAGAGACACCACCGCGCCCCTTGAGGGCCTGACCTGGCCTTTCTCTCTCTCTCTCTCTCTCTCTCTCTCTCTCTCATTCTTCCTTTCTCTTTTTCTTTCTTTCTAGAAGAAGTCCTGGGATGTCTATTGTCCTGACCAAGATGGTAGAGGCCGTGAATCCGTGGATCACATACTGAACGAGACAGATGTGGTCCTTGTTTTCACAGTGTGTGCAGTCTCTCTATTAGGAAATAATATGGGTTTGCAACAATGTGGATGGAACTTGAGGGTGTTAGGCTAAGTGAAATTAGTCAATTAGAGAAAGACAAATATCACATGATCTCACTGCTATGCGGAATTTAAGAAACAAAACAGAGGATCATAAGAGAAGGGAGAGAAAGATAAAATAAGACGAAATCAGAGAGGGAGACAAACCAACCATAAGAGACTCAATCATAGGAAACAAACTGAGGGTTGCTGGAGGGAAGGGGGGTGGAGGATGGGGTAACTGGGTGATGGGCATTAAGGAGGGCACGGGATGGAATGAGCACTGGGTGTTCTGTAAGACTGATGAATCACTAACCTCTACCTCTGAAACCAAAAATACACTATATGTTAATTAATTTAATTTAAATTTTTTTAAAAACTACATTTGACCAAAAAAGAGGGGGGATGAAATTGCGATAATGCACACTCCACAGAGATTGTGATCATAAATAAGGTCAGATAAGCAATGGTCTGGCATATAGCTCAATACTCAGATACTCAATAAATGTCAGCTCCCTCCCAGCCTGCCTCCTGCCCTCTGCCCTGCTCCCTGGTCTGGAGATCACTGCCTCCCTCTCCAACTCCAGCAATGCCCCGATGCCACACCCATGGGAGAGAGAGTGGTGAGAAAAGGAGGGGCTCTCCCAGCTGAGGCCAATTAGCAAGCAGCCAGAAGGCAGGTGGAGGGGAAGGTGGGAATCCCCCAAGCTGAGGCTCTGCCCAAGGCTGTGACTTCTCCCTTCCTCAATTGCCATAGTCTTTCTCAAGGTCAGACCATCTATGAGGACTGATAATGGGGGGGGGGTGCAAGATGGGGTAGCATCAGACCCCAGGCAGGACACTTGCCCACCCTATCTGAGCCAGGCAGGGGACTTCCTTAGTGCTTAGTCTTCTTCACATCCAGGCCGGAAGTCCCTGGCAATTGTTTTCTTTTTCTACACCATTCCCATTATTCATTCATTCATTCATTCATTCATTCATTTATTCAACAAACATTAAGCCCTGGTTCTGTGCCAGGCCGTGTGCTGCAGCCCTCTGCCATGCTCAGTTACCAACAGTAAGGCTAAAGATGACTAGGCAGAGGTGGAGGGGTGCTGTGAGGTCCTGGGTGTGTCGTGACTGTGGTGTAGGTGCCAAGGACCTATAGAGAGATACAGCTCTGATCATGTCTCCCTCCTGTCCAGCTCAGAACTCACCCACCCAACACCAGATGCGTCCCACCCAGCGTCTCTGCCTGTTTTCTCTGTCCCGTCTCTGACACTTTGAGCATCCTTCTGGCCAGGCCCTGGATCTCTTTAGAAAATCCCATCTGTAGGACAGACCCTCCACTCACAGTGTCTGTGTTAGATCATCATAGCTCGAACCTTCTCTCTTCCATCTCAAAGCCCTCCCCTTCCACTTCACGGGAAAGAGGGGGAATTAGAACTGAAATCAGGCTTCAGTGACAAGGTCAGAATAGGACACAGGCCTAGAGAGAGCCACTGGCATGCCCACTTCACAAAGCACATCAATCAAGGTGGCTCAGAATCCCAAACTCTTTCCATTGCCTCACTGGCCTCCCACCCTCCCATGCAGGGAAACCTGGTATCCTGTGCCCTTTAGCAGGAAGAGCCATGAATCTCAGAGTGGGGACAGCTTTGCCCTAAGGATCACTGACAAGCCCACTGGCCAGCTGGCATCTGGACCTGCTGTGTTTCCCAATTCAGGATCCCTCCACACCTCCCCATGCAGCTCCTTGTTGGGGAGGGCAGGCCTGGCCTCAATTCCTCCCTCCTCAGAGAGGGGGAAGTCCTCCTTCACCCCCACCCAGCCTCTCCTGAATGCCTGTGCCCAGTGACCATTCATGCATTTGCCCATGCTACCCTGTGCTCATTCATTCAGCCTCGATCCTTAGCCAGCCTCTGTGTGCTTGGTCCAGAAGGCTGGCAGACACCATGAGAGGGGGATACCAGTGACACTCTCCCATTCCAGCTCAGGGGGCAGCAAGCCTACTGCGTTTCAGCAAGGGAAAATCAGGGCCTGGGGGAACTCACGTCTTCCTACTCCCTCTCCAGAGCAGCGATCCTTTATGATTCCAATTATATTTGTGGTTCTCCAGCTTGGCTTGGTACAGCATTATCTAGGGGAGCTTTTTAAAAACCTACAGAGCCGAGTCCCACTCCCCTTGCCCCCAGATTCAGGTCCAAGATGAGGCCCAGAAATCTTTTAAAGCTCCCTGGTGATTCTGAGGGAATGGCGGATGCGGTAAGGGTGAGTCATGGAGAAGGGGAGGCAGGCTGCTGGAGCTGAGACCCTCAGAAAGAATGAAAGCCCTAGCCCTCCCCTTGCCTCCATGGAGTCCAGACCCAAAGACTTCGGCTTCACCAACTTCAGAGCCCAGCCAAGTCCATGTTTACTCCAGTCAGCAGGAAAAGTGGAGGGAGGTGGATGGACCCGCCTCTGATCTTTTCCTGCCACCAAAACTGGTCTCTCCTCAGCCTTGAATTGCCTGACACTAGCAACACCCCCAGGGGTGGGTTTGTCCACATACCCCCATTCCCCAGACAGAGTATAGAGAGCGGCTCTCCTGCTTGGACCCTGGACAAGCCCAGACACAGCACACTGCACTTCAGCCCACAGTCCCAAGGTCAAAGAAGGGGGACTGTTGAGTGACCAAAGCCGGAGGATGGACCATGACCCTTTCCCCCTCCCAACAAGCCTCTCATAGCAGTGCTCCCCTTCCTTCTCCCTCAGCAGCCACCCCCAGCACCCTTCCCATCTCTTCTCCCCAGGGGAGCCCCCAATTGCCATAATTTCCCCACCTGAAAACCAGAGACGTTGGCAGTGTGGTCCCCTTTGCCCACCACCAGCTTCCCCAGATTTCTCACCTGTCTGTCGTCGGTCTGTCTGTCTGGGTCTGCACACTCAAACCACATCTGCCAAGCCAGGAGCCCTCCAGCCCTTCCTCTGCTCCTCCAACCTATACCCAGGGGTGCCACCCACCCTGGCACACTGGCCATTGACAGTCATCTGGGTGGAAGGGCTAAGATGACCCGAGAAGGTGGCTGCCTACCCCAGGTCTCTACAGATACTCGCACACTTGACTCCCAGATCTTGGTGTCTCCAGCCCATCCAAACCTGCCCGGGGCAAGGAGCTGACAGCGTGGGAACATTCTAGCTCAAGAAATGCAGCTGTAGCTTGCCCTTCTTCTGCCCCCACACTTGCTTTAGGCCCCAAGGAGTAAAGTGTGGCCCGGTGAGAGCACCCCACCCCCAGGCTCTGCACAATCCACTCTCTCACTGACCCCCCTGGACAGACCATTCTCCCCCACACCAGAGCTGTCTCAGTTCCCGCATCAGAGCAGAGGGGCAGGGAAAGACTCCCAGAGTCCCTTCACAGGGCTCCCCGGACTTCCTGGCCTCCTTACACACACACACACACACACACACACACACACACACACACACACACACACACACAC
>NW_019154101.1:5454448-5563585 GCF_002288905.1 Enhydra lutris kenyoni
GGCTTCAGTAGACTGATCCACAGAGAATAGATCTAGGTGCCCACCCCTCTACTTCCTATCCCTCCTCCAGCAAGTTGGCAATTAGGAGTCCAGCCCCAGAGACCAGGGTCCATCCCTATCACCTTCCTGCAGATGAAAGGAGACTGCCAGCAGGGCAAGGGCTCCTGGAGTCCACCTCGGGGGAGACCTCTCAGGATTCCCCCTTCCCGTCCCCATCCTTGTCTTAGGGGCTGTGGGGCTGGATCCATTTATCTGGAATTTGCCCCCGGACCAGATCCCAGAATCAGCAAGACTAGCCCTTGCCCTCTGCCTGTTGGGTGGTGGGTTAGGAAGGAGAAGGATGAAAAGAAAGAAGGCGAGTCGCAGGTTCCTGGAAGGCGTCTTTAATCAGGATTTGGTAGTACACAAGCTCTCCGGATTGTCTGCATTAACATACAGGGACTAAAAAAGGCACAAGATCCCTCACACAACGACGCGAGACGGCGGGGCGACCCCCACCCCCGCCCGTGCGCGGCCGTGTGCGCATGGGTGCGTGTCCGTGTCCCACCCCCGTGGCGGCGCCGCGCGTGTGCGTGTCGGTTTCAAGTGTTGGATTTGTACAGTACTCGCAGTCTAGGGGTGGGGGCTCAGTGCATGCTTTTCCACCCGGGCCCAGGCTCCCCCACCCCCGACGCCGCTATGTACACTGAGGACGCACCCCGGAGAGGAAGGGAAAAAAAAAAAAAAAAAAAGCGTCCCGTGTGTGTTTGTGCGTGTGTGTGTGTGTGTGTGTGTGTGTGTGTGTGTGTGTTTGAGTTTTTCGTGCATGCTTACGCTGGCCGGGTTGGGGAATAGTGCAAGCTTATAATACAGTATTATTGCAGTACAAAAAAGGGTGGGGGGTATGATGGGAGGGGGAGACTTAGGAATAAACTGGCTGGAATTCGGGACTTCCGGAAGGGTCCTCTCCCCAACCCCTTCCCATCCCTCGCTCCCCTCCCCACCACGATTAGGAAGCGTCTCCCCATGCTGGGAGGGGATCCTGGGGTCCCTGGAAGAGGCTCAGCTGGGCCCGGGGCTGAGCTTCCCTCCTTCTCACCAGTCCTACCTCTCAGGGGGCAGGGGCCAGCCCTCTCCTTGCGAAATACTGTCAAACATTAGGGCCCCCAACCCCGCCTGCTCCCCCACGGAAGCCCCTCCAGTGGGGGGGGGGTCGACGGAGCAAGTGCAAAGGAAGCAGATGTTGGTCCCTGAGTTTTATTTTCGGGGGTGGGGAGGGAGAAGAGCTGGAAGTGGGGGCGTGTTTGGGGACCCCCAGGGCCCTCAGTCGTGGAGTGGGGTCGGGCAGGACAGACAGACGAAGAGGCGTGGGCAAAAAGGGGGTGTTGGGTGGCTCTGAGAGACCTAGGCTCAAAGCTTGGCTCCCCCTCAACTCTGGGCTCTTTGGCATCCAATTGCAAGGCCAATTATGGGAGCAGGGGGAGGCTGTGGGCGGCGAGGTAACAGGGATAGGGGTGGGGTGACGGGGGCCCTTAGAGCCGGGAGAACTGGCCAGTTCCCCCGCCCAGCCCCTCGTCTGCACCCCGGCCCTGGAAGCACTGAGGGGTGAGGCCGCGCCCCGGGGTCAGGGGGCCCAGCGGCCGCGAACCCGGGGAGAGGGAAAGCAAACACAAAGTTGGCGCGAGGGCAGGGCGGCAAGGGGGCTCACCGGGGAACCCGGGACTTTAGCAGCAGGCAGCTCGGCTGGGGCGCGCGCAGAGGCGGGGCGGGGCGGGGGCGGGGCTCGGAGGCCGGCCGGTACCCTGGTCGCGCGCGTAGCAGCTAGTTAAGACGACAGACCGTACATTCGTGGCGCGTTGGCCGCGGGGGCAGGAGTGTGGGGGCGGGCCCCGGGGGCGGGAAGTGGTGGTTGGGTCCTGTTACAGTAGAGTTAGAAACCTGTGAGAGGTGCCCGGAAACGCGGCCTTTGTGCTCTCCCAGCGGGGGGCTGCTAGTTTGCTGTCCGGAGAGTGGATGAAATGTGCGCGCAGCTGTGGCGTGTGCGTGTGCGTGTGCGTGTGCGTGTGTATGTGTGAGGGCCAGTTAGTCGTGGCAAGGTGAACCCCACCCCCCCTGCACCCGCAAAGACTGTGCAGGTAGAAGGGAGGATAAAGTGGTGGGACTGACGGCGGAGCCAAATGGAAGGAGGGTCTAGAAAAGTTCCCACAGGCCTTTGGGCTTCATTGCCCCTCCTCCCCCACTGCTTTTCAACTCTTTACTTGGGGGAAGGGGCCCGCTCAGGCTCCGAGGCGCCCTGAGCTGGGGAGCCCACTGGGTGCTATGGGGGAACCATTGGGGATATTTGAGGGATGTGGTCCTCAGGCTGGGAGCCTCTCCCTTAGGGAGAAGGATGCTTTAAAATTTTCAGAGACCCACTAGTCCTAGGGGGCACCTCTGGCCCTAATGGGAATAATGCAAACTTTGGGGACATGCCCCCCAACTTAAGGAGAGTGATTTGCCACACTCCTTGTTATCAAGGACTGCCTCTGGGGTGGGCCGATTCCTGCCCTTTGGGTTGGAATCTCAGTGGGGTTTGGGGTAGGGTGGGGTGACATTCAGGCCTTCCTTAGGGGTCATGCTTCCTTCCTCAGGTACCAAGCAACCCAAAGACAGCAGAGAATATTCCATCCTCCCACAGCCAGAGGTCCCCACACACTCCTAAGCATGGTCTCCCCGGCCACTCAGTACAGACACGTTTGCCACAGCTCCCCAGCCATCCAGTGGCCCAAGCTCCCCCCACCACTGCCTGGGCAGACAGCACCACCCCTCCCCAGAAAAAGGGACCTAGGCAGGGCAGAGGAGAGAAAAGGAGGGTCCTGGGACCCTCTACAGAGAGGACCCCTACTTTCCTGGGATTGAAGGGGTCTGCCCACCCCTCTTGGCTGGGGAAGCAAGGATTAATATGCCAGCATGGCTCAAAGGTGCCATCATTCCCCCATGTGCTGGGCAAGGCTGTGCCCATTTTCCTTAAAACTGGAAATGCAGAGGGAGATTGATGGGTTCAGGATGCTAGTCGTTGGGATGAGTGTTGAGTGGTTATTGCTGTGACCAAAGCTGCCTTGAGTGCGTAGGGATGTCTATTCATTACTGAGAATTCACTAGAGCATTTTTCACTGACCCAGGGTCCTGTGCCGTCAGAGAAAATACTGGTCCTACCATGGGGACCCCATTTACCACAAACAAGTCCACTGGCCCACACGCATTCAGGCACACAAACCACGAGGTCACCGACATGTACACACAGCATACACCAACACCACACATCTCCACTGGGTGTGAGCTGCCTCCTCGAAGAAGCCCACCTGACTTAAGGTCCCAGGAAGGACACCATCCTCCTTGAAGTGCCGCAGCCTTGGACAGAAGGGAGTGGGGAGTCCTCAGGCTCACAGAGATTGCAAACAGAGTTCAGAGTCTCTGCCCTTAAACCAGTTTTGTTTGGCTCACAGTGATTTTTCTTTAAAAAGTTGTGTTTTTTTAAAATTTGGTGCCAATAATTAAAAATCGGGAGATTTCACATAAAAATTGGAAGATAGTGGCAATAGTTGGCTGAGCTCACACCAGGGGGAGTGCATCTCCCAGTTACCACAGTCCCCAAACCTGCCACTGTTTGACATGGCTTAGCCCCTGTTGAGGTGTGAGTTGGTGACCCTTGCCTCACCAATGCTAGTACCTGCCCTATCTGTGAGCCTGAAGCCCAGGACCCCCCACCCTAGTACCTCAAGGTTCTGAGCACTGCCTTCAAACTGTAGCTCTTACCCCACCCACTGAATCTCCAGAGCTGCTTGGGGTTGTGGAATGGAGAGGGCGGGGTCTCTGGAGAGATAGGGTGGGTCTTTTCAACCAATCCTGGTACTCTGGAGTGACCCCCTCTGCCCTACACCATCCCACACCCCCGGGGACACCATCAGGTGGAAATGGAGAAGGAAGGAGAGTCTGGCTTGGAGACAACCCCTTCCTTTTAGATAGAGTGAGGAGGGGCCAAGCAGGAAGGACAGTAAATAGATCACTACACAGAAAAACACTCTAAAACTTCTATCCAACAAGACCTCAGTTATTCGGCATTGGCGGGTGTTTTTATGTTTTTGTAAGTTAAATAATCTGATTAATCCGTTAAATGCAAATAATACTGGGATCAACCTCATAAACTATTATGAGGATTAAATGAGTTAATTTTGTAAAGTGCTTAGATCACTGCCTGACACGTAATAAGCACTGCTGCCAGTGACGGTTTAATAAAATAAAACATTAATAATTGGAAGCCACCACTATACTCAGAGTGTGACTATAAAGTACAAAAACACCGATTCCAAGTACAGAAAAGAGTGCTACCTCTTTTCACAGCTGACCCAGAAGAGGCTGTGCATTTTTCCCCAGCAGGGAATCATTTCTTGAAACATTCTGACCTCCTCCTTGGGAAACCCTTCTGGAGAAAAAGAGCCTGACAACACTGCAGACTCACAACTTCCCTACCCAGCCTGGGCCCTAGAAACAAGGAACTCAAGTCCAAACCATGCATGGCTCTGCCGAGCTGCATGTGAACTTGACCCAATTCATGTGGCTTCACATGGCCTGGGCTAATTCCAGAAATCGGAGCCACCCTCAAAGGATAATCATGTTATCAAGACGCTCTCTTGTTGGCTTAGAGCTTTATGGCCAACAAGATGCTCTCCCACTACCAACGAGGGTATGCAAAAGGATGTCCCTTAAAGGACAAAATATTTGAATCATGATCTTACTTTAAAGGACACACCCTCTCCCACAGGAATCAGTTTTGGGGTGTGTGTGTGTGTCTGTGTCTATGTCTGTGTCTGTGTGAAAATTCAGCCACCTTTGGAATGCTTAACAGGATTCCCCACCTCCAATGGCTTTGGAAACAGAAATATGTACTTAATGCTAAAACGAGGCTGAAGCTAGTGCCATCATCTTTGATAAGTCACAAGGCACTTTGGGATCTTAGAGTACCTCAGGGTTCTGGTCACTGAGTGGGAGCCGTGCTCAGGTAGTGGAACCCTCTGGAAGGGAATGCCGGATAACTGAGTGCTTGGTCTCATCTAACCCCAGATAGCATGGGCCCTGCCCCCACACCCCACGGCTGCTGACTTTTGGAGCTGCTGGTGGACAGACTCCCCTTTACTTCACCCCGTGCCACTCGCTGGGTGGATGGAAAGAGGGCCAAAGAGGAAGGGAGTAGCCAAGGGGGCAGTGGCGGAATGTGGAAGGCGGAAGTGGGACTACTGTTCATCCCACCCCCTAACCTTTGTGCTTTGTGTTTTCTGTCCTTTCTTTTTAAAGGGTCTACCCTGACCTCTCCTCTACCCTCTGCCAGAGCCGGATACAGCACCACCCAAGACAGACTGGAGAGCAACAGAGGCTTGACCTTGGGGACATTCAGAAGTAAGCAGCTGGGATAAAGTGGGGGTGGGGCACCAGTACTAGGGCATGAATCTGGCTTTCATTCCTAGATGAGGACGGTGCTCTTGGCCTAGACATCCTCCAAAAAGAACAGATTTTGAAGAAAAGAATGTAGTGAGTGTGGGCATAGCTCATGTGAGTTAGCTATACACAGAGCCAACCAGCCATGAGGACATTTTAGCCAAACAGCATTGCCCACCTTTCTATGACATCCCCAAGCTGGGGCAAGGATCCTGAGGCCTCTACTCCAACCAGAGATAGCTGGGGAGTTGAAGGGAGTTGAGTTGGGAAGGAAGAGTCAAAGGGAGAAGGCAGTAGAAAGAGGAGCCAAGAAGAGAGTAGGTACATAGGAAACTACCAAGGACTGCACAAATATTTTTCTGACTCCCTGACACACACAAGTACACCTTCACACACACCCATATACATAGGACTGCGGCACTGCAAATTCAGTGGTGTCATTCACACTGCGGTCAATGTAAACGGTACTCCCTGGAATTGTGCAGTGCACAGCCTGAGCATCTATCCATGGCAGGCCTGCCTCATGCACATATGCTCATGTATAAGAACATTCATACTCACAAGTATTCATGCATGCACACAAGCATATACACAGATATGGTCTCACTGCAATAAATATTTTGCAAACCTTCAGGTCTCAACCTTTCCTTCCCTTTCTGTATAGGCACTACCCTTCCTGGCACCCCTCTTCACCACTACTCCATTGCCTAGGGAAACAGAGGTGCTGGCTGACAGGGGCAGGAATGAGGAAAAGGAACCTTGGAGGTCCCTGCAGTGACACGTTGGGGGCTCAGAAAGGACATAGTGATCTGACATCCTGACCCGCCCCACCCCCTGCATCTGCATATCCCCGGCAGATCTGCCTACCCTGTTCTCTGTCTTCACCATGGCCCCTTGGGACTGGCTTGGCTGAGCACCTACAGGAAGGAGTCACTCACTGAGAGGGACCCTGGTGGGGCTGCTGCTGTCTAGGATTTGTCCTGAACTCACAGGGTCTACCTCATCCTTAATAACCTAGCTTCTCTGCCAGTGCTTCTAGGATGGGTGCCCTCACCCCAAGGCTCCAGCTTCCTCTGAAGGGCAGATGCCAGGCCCCCAGTCATCCATCCTCAGATCCTAAGGGGCTGGGCTAAACCACCAAATCCATCAGGGGCTGATGGCATATATCCCTTGGGTAAAGGGCAGCCTAGAGTGGACTGAGCTCCAGGCCTCCTGGGTCAGATGAGGGAGGCAGGAGCTCTGTCCTCTGTGACAGTAGCATGTGGTAGGCCCATTAGGCCACAGGACTGCCCCCCGCCTCCTGACTATGGAGGCCCTTCCTACCAAACCCCAAACCTGGCTGACTAGGCCCGCATCTCATACACAGGGGCACATGCCTTGCCCTATGCAGACAGACAGACACATCCCAGGAGGGTGTCCGTCTTCTGCCACCCCCCTTGGGGGCAAACCAGGCCCTGACATGCCAGGAAATCACAGATTAAACAGAATCACCTCCACGCCAGACTGACTCTGACCCAGCATGCTTTGTCTCCCTGATACCTTGCTTTCCACCGGACTCTGGACCCCACTGGTGGCTCCAGCCCAGTGTCTCTGTCCTGTTCCTGAAGCTGCACCAACAGCCCCACCTCCCCCTGCACCATTTGGCTGGCACCAAGCAAAGGGAGACGTGGGGGAGGGGGGTTGGTCACTACAGTACCTTGGGCCAACGTTACAGGGGGCTGTATTGCATGATGGGGTGGGATGGGGTGTGTGAGTGTGTGATTATTGCGTCCTGGGAAGGAACCATGGTCTCTGCCTGCTCCCCACCCCCCCCACCTGCCCCCTCCAGGAGGGGGGGGAGCCCAGCCTAGGTCTTGTGGGTGAAGCGGGCCCACACCTGCTGCAGCTGGGACCGCGAGATGCGGAGCACCGAGGGCACGAGTCTGTGGTTGCCGGCGGCGAGGGGCGCGTGGCGCCGGTGGGGCGCCCGCACGGGGCTGCTCTCCGCCGAGCGGCTGCGCTGAATGAGGGAACCGGAGGAGCCGCCGCCGCCAGGGTGAGGGTAATGCTCGGTCTCCAGCGTGGAGGAGGAGAACACGGAGGACGCCAGTCGTCGCAGAGGGCTGTACCGCGGGAGGGAGTGCCCCGAGAGTCTGTCCTCCTCCAACTGAAAGAGACCAAGAGAGTGGAGGGAAAAGAGGTGTCAGGCACAGACTCGACAGCTCCGTCTCGGGGGGCCGCCCACCGCTCACAGCACCTGCGGCGCTGGCGTCCCGGGCAGGGGGCAGTGTTGGGCAGGCGGAGGGCGTGCACGCCGCCCCATTCTGCCCCAGCACCTAGACTCTGGCCGCCAAATCCCTTCCCAGTCTTCCTCCTCTTTGGCACTCCTCACACCGTGGTCTCCTTGCAGAGACCTTGGTCAATCGCCTCCCCTGGGCAGCCTTCCTGCCTTAGCCCTTCCTAGTTCAGAGTTCCCTCTGAGCTGAGGAATCCTCCCCCACAGGAAGACCCTTCTGCAACTGCTACCTGCCATCTGTCTCCTCAGCTGTTTTCCTGACTCCTTAGGAGGCTGGGAGAACATTCCTTGCACGCCCTCTGCCCCATCACGGGCCGGGGATGAGGGGGATGGCAAGGACTCCACAGCAAAATGTAGCAGACGGGTAGGACTCTGGAGTCCAGCTACTCATGTTTGCACCCCAGCTCCACCACTTACTACCTGGTGAACACAAGCAAGTCACTTCTCGTGCCTCAGCTTCCTCATCTGTAAAATGGGGCTGACCATGTTTCCCAGATCATAGGCTTGTTGTAAGGATTAGATGTTATGACAGGCACAGCACTTAGGGTTGCCCTGGCGTAAATGCTGTGTCGTGTGAGCTGTCTGATTATCCTTTACGTCACTCTTAAGAATGAGGAGAGGAATAGAGAGGGTGAGAGGGAGGAGCAGACTGAAACCATTTCTCCAAAGTGGCTTTTTCCCTGTCCTCTCCCAGCCCAGCCACAAGGCAGCTGCAGGGAGGGCCTTGGCCACAACACAGACATCAGGAAGAATCCTGTCTGGGTCCTTCTGCCCTTCTACCCTCAGAGGGAAAAGGGAAAGCAGACCTGTGTGTTTCAGGCCTGTGGAGATGGAAATGGTGGCTTGGGTGTCGCCAGAACTGTCCCACCCTGACCCCAGCTCTTCCTGTGACTGAAGCCAGTATAAATAGCTTTTGGGGGGCGGGGGCTGAGGATGGCTTGGGCCAGCTGCCAGAGAGCTGAAGAGGAGGGGCCCCAGGACACTCAGTGTGGATGTCAAATGGGGGCAGAGGGGCCCAATGTGAGACCTCCAAATGGAAAGGAGGAGAGAGAAGATTCTGATAGGACTGTCACTGCCCTCACCCTGCTTTCCCTTCACCTTCTTTTTAGCCAAGCATAGGATCCTGGTCCCAGCTGCGCTGAGGATTAGGGGCCTGAGGCCTTCTGTCCAAAAGAAAGGCATACTAGCGTCTTCCCACAGCTCCTCCCACTGCGCATGTGCGTGGCTTGAGCTTAACACCCCAGCAGGAGTTTGGTGAGCTTGCGGGGGGGGGGGGGGGGGGGGGGGGGGGGGGGGATGGGGATGGACTCGATCCCAGCATGCTCCTGCCCTTTCACTCACCCCCCATGTCCAGCTGAAGTACCGCCTTCAAGAGACCACCCTGCTTCCCAGGCAGGCTCCCTATTCTAGCAAAGAAGCGTTCTCTGTTATCTACCTTATGGCCCTTGCCGATAAACCTTCACGTCCACACCTTGGCATCCTCACCCCACCTCTCTAGACCATGAACTCCAAAAGGGCAGGACTGCGGAGCCTTGTTCATCTGTGTCTCCCTGCCCCCAGCACACCGCCTGGCACGTGGCAGAGAAATGCTCTTGTGGCTGCCAGGCGGATGTCCACCTGCTCAGAGAACACTGACCTGCGGTGTTATCAGCCAGAGACAGCCGGCAAAGGATGGCAAACATCCCTCCCCCAAATCACACCCTCTGTCTGCTGCCTTCCCCTCTGCCTAGCTCTCTAGCCCCTTCTAATCTGCACCTTCAGTTTCCTGGGGGAGAAGGTGAGGTGCATGTAAAGAAAAAGTTGAAGGCATCATGGCATTCACACCAAAGAACAACAGATACCTGCTTCCACATTATCTTGGTCGGGGGGCACGGGGTGGAGGGGGTGGGGTGGGGAAAACAGCAGTGCAAGGGCTCTTATCTTTAAGGATCACTGTTATGAGGAAGTTCACACATCAGACACTGGGCGGAGGGAGCAAGATCTAGGGGGGGTCCCTGCAGAAAGGTGGCAGGGTGGGGAGTCCGCAAACGGTGATTCTAAGATCAGCCAAGCTTGGGAGCCCCCATGTAGCCTGAGATCTGAGATCAGGACTCCCTCCAGACCAAACAAAGAAGGAACAAATGCGCCAATCCCCACCCCACCCCCACCCCTCACCCTCCTCTGCCCTTGACAAGGAAGGTCTCTGCTTCGCCAGTACTGGGCTGTACGGAAATGCTCAGTAAACCACGTCACCACCCCCCCATGTGCACACACACACACACACACACACACACAGGCCGCCACGCACACTGCTGTGCCTAAGGCACACCTGCTGACAAGGGCCCCCCACCCCCACCCCGCACTCGGGCTCTCTCTGGCCTGTGTTTGCTCCTCTCCTAAACACACAGGCCTCAGACAGCACTCACCGCAGCTCTACCTCTGCCCGCAGCAACCCCCATACCCACCACCCGGTGACCCAGCATCCTGCCAGCCTCGGTTTCCTTATCTATTAAAGGGCAGGTTTGCCTTATAACGTCACTTTTGGAAGGAAGACACACGTGCCCTAGGGAGGCACTGAGAGAGTGCAGCTCTGGTTACCGTCAGTGGAATTACTGCTCTGATGGTTCCCAGCCCTTCAGCTTTGCCATCCGCAGCCTGGCCTCCGGGGTTCTCTGTGCTCCTGCAGACCCGGGGCATGCTGCATAGACACGCCGCTGTGTGCGCAGACCCACAGCCATGTGCCCTCCTGAGCTACACGAACACGGGAGCGCATGTGATCACAGCAGCAGAAGGCTAACTAACTTCGATGCAGTGTGCTGTGGGGAAACCGAGGCCCACAAACACCGAACACGCCCTCCAGACACATACAGCTCATGGCGGGCCCATAGCACCAGCAGGACTTGAACCCAACACTGAGACTGTACAAGAGGCCCGTGCCCACGTCCCCAACTCTCTCCCCTTACCTGCTTGGCTGTGGTTCCCCCCTGCAAGGATTGTTCCCCACACCCAGGAGGATCGGAAGGTGAGGAAAACCTCCCAGATAGCTCACCTCCCTCTCTGAGATCCACCTGGCCTGCAATCACTAGGAGGGGACAAACTGAGGGCCTGGGTCCAGAGCCTCGGCCTCCTGACTTTGATTCTGGACTGTCTCTCTACCCTACACCACCCCTGTCAGTCTCCCCTCCTCGACTCTGAACTTCCTGTGCGTGCATATGACCTCTGATGCCTCTGGTGCCCAGCATAGGCGAGGTGCTCAGGAAGACTATCGCTTTCGAATGGATGAATGAAAGCAGGAGAAAATGAGAGGGGAGCCAGACAGATCTTGCTCCCTCTCCAGTGCTGGCCTTGGTGGGAACAAGGTCCCCAACCCAGTCATGCTGGCCCACACCCTGCCCTGCCTGAGCCTCCAACTCAGGTTGGCTAGGAGCACTCTGGGTGGGGGCCCAGAGTTTCCACTTTCTGAGCCCCAGATTCCCAGAGTCCACGGCACGGTGAGGATGCACATCTCAGCTCGGAGGCCCTCTTTTCTAGACAGGGTGGGTGGGCCCTGAACAGAGCCCTGCCTGGGGCTGCCCTTCTCCCAGGCTCCCGCGTGCTCCCAGGCCAGGCCTCCCAATCGGCGCATGCAGTGGATTGATCTGACCTGGCCCTGAACCCTGGCACTTTCCAGAGCCACCTGGAGCAGGGCCCTGACATGGGGTGATTGACTGGAACACAGCACAGCCCTGGAGCCCTCCAGCATCACCTCCTTGGCTTTCCCTAGACCCTCTGAGGAGCCATGCTCCCTTCAAAACCACTCAGTGATGGCACTGCTATCCACACAGAACTCTGGGCACCAGCCAAGAACCACCCCCGACCCCGTTCACAGCCCCTCAGTTCTTTCCCCAACACCTCTTGGTTCCATCCACCCTGCCCCACATCCAGAGCCCTGGCCCTGGTCCAAGCCACCAGGCCGCTCTCCTCCTGGCGCCTGCCGTGGGGCTTCCTGCTTGTAGTTCTGGGCCCTTTCATCCGTTTTCACCCAGCAACCAGAAGGCTCATTTAAGAGCACTAAGGGGATCATGGCACACGTCTGTTTAAAAGCCTTGGGTGGCTCACGGAGCCTTCAGAATCAAACCCTAACCCTTTAGCTTCACCCTAAGGCCCTCTGGGCCAGGACTGGGGGACCTGCCTCGCAGCCTCACCTGTTCTGCAACATGCCATCAGGGCAGTGCTTTCTGACTGCCGCCCCCGGGCCTTTGCACACACGGTCCCCTTGGCCCCAGAGGCCTTTCTCCTGCTTTGTCACCTGGCTGAGGCTGCTCATCACGCAAGACTCAATTCAGAACATGGAGGCACTTCCTCTGGGAAGCTCTGACCGTCCCCCAAGCATGGTTTTGGACCCTTAAACTTGTCTACCTTCATCACAGCCTGCAACTGGTGGGTGCTAGTCAGCAGCCCCCAAGGAGCCCATGGGGAGCCCACAGGAAACACTCCAGGCAAAAACCGTGGGCATCCAGGGGTGGGGAGTGGGATGCAAGCCCAACCTTACCTGTCTCTGCGGGCCCGTGGGATCCGACTCTCTCCGTCGAGGGCGGGGTCCCGAGTGCAGTGGCGAGTGGGAAGGGCTGCCGGGCGTCGGAGGCTGTGACGTCTCTGACCGGCCTTCCACCTGGCTCAGCTGGGGTGGTGGGGGCTGGAATGGAGTCTGCCGAGGGTCCTCCTCAGCCAGAGTGTGCACGCCTCGGCCCCGGGGCCTGACGGTTGGCTCGGTCCCTGGCCGCCGCCGCTCCTCGCCCTCCTCAGGCAGTGGCCGCAGCTCTTCAGGCTCCTCGTCCGTGGTACCCGATGTGCTGGGCTCGGCCCCCGGGGGGAAGTCCTTGAGCTCCGTCTCCTTGTCAATGATGACCCACTCCTTGCTGTCAAAGTCCTCCTCCTCGGCCAGTGGCACAGAGCGGAAGGCATTGCTGAGGGCCTCCTGTTCCACGGAGGCCGACACGTCCATGCGGCCGCTGGCCTGCCGGTCGGGGTGGCCTGTGTCCACTGACAGCATCTGGGCCGGCTGCGAGGAGCAGGCCTGGCGCGAGGGAGAGCCGGGCAGATCCATCCGTGACCTGCAAAGCCACCCCGAGTGAGGCTCAGTGCCCAGCCTCTCCATCTCTCCAAGGGACTTGAGAAGGTGGCCTGGTGGACCATGCCTCCTGGAACCCACTGGCCAGAGCAGCTCTGTCACCCGGGGCCAGGCCTGGTCACCACCTGGCTTACCAACCCCCTCCCACCTCACTCCCCATAGAGATCCCATTCATTCATTCATTCATTCACTCAACACGCGGATTTGGATGCTTACTGCCTTCCAGGAATACAAACAAGCAGAAAATGAAACCTCACTCCCGTGCCCAAGGAACGCTGTCTTCTGGACCACCCAGGAGGCCTAATCTCCCGAAAGCCAACACTAGGTTCCCCGTCTGGTGCTCATACCCTGTTGGAGGTTCCCTCCCACTGCCGTCAAGGCAAACGCACCCACCTGGCCCTCGATGGGGCAGATGGTTTTTCTAGCTTCTTCTACCACCACCCTCCAGGCCGGCCTGGCTGGTGTCACCACCCCCAACAAACTCCAGTGGCTCCCAGCCTGGAGAACAAAGTCCATATTCCTTAGTTGGGCACTCAGGTGGCCAGGCCAAGGCCCAGGTTCACCATTCTCCGAGGCAGACTCATCTCTGTCACTGGCTTTTCCCCCCGCAAACTGCCTGCGTGCTCTTACTTCGGTGCCATTGCGCCTGACTCTCGGCACGCCCTTTGCTGTCCTCGGCACGCCCTTTGCTGTCCCACCCGGCAAGGATGTCACCTCCTTGGGGAGCCTTTCCATCCTGCTCTGCTGGGGACGGGGCAAGTTTGCCTTCCCAGCGCTGTGTTCCCCTCTCACCACAGAGTGGCGCATGTGTGTTTACATATCAGTCTTCCCCAGAGGCTGTGAGCTCCCCTGGCAGGGCCTGGGCCCCACCTGACTTTTCATGCTGGGCCAGTGACCCTGCCAGAGGACATCTCTTCCACTGTGCTGGGAACCTTGCATTACCTCCAGAGGCTCCCAGCCTGGGAGGGGGCTGGGTACCAGCCCTGAGGTGAAGGTGTTGCTGGTTGTAGGAAGGGCGCCCCCTCACTGAGAACCAGGGAGGCTTAGCTGCCTCAGGTTGTGCACACCCTCCCACTCGGGCTGTGCGCAGGGGGCTAACTTTCATTCTCCCCCAGCCTCGAGCCTGTGACAGAAATGGGTGCAGCTTGGAGCCACTGTGGGGCTTTCTCAACGTCCTTCCGCCCTGGTCTGTGGGACTTACCTCCTTCCGCTCCATGAGATTGTTACTGATTTAATAAGGCTTAAAATACACACATCCCTGAGGGAGGAGATTCAGGGCCTGCCATGAAAATGGCTGATGTGGCTTCCTTTCCTGAGCGTATGGTTTGTTTTGATGGACATAAGGAGAGAGGGCGCCCAAGGAAGAGAGGGGCTGAAGATGGGGGAAAGGGAAGTGAAGGAAAGGGGGAAGGTGGGCATCCAATCCCAGCGGCTTCATACTTTTTCCTGCTCCCAAGAGCCCCAGAACCTACCCAAACCCTCTGATCTGCCCTACAAGATCCTGAACCTTCCCTTCTAGAAAGTGTCTCTTCAGCAGTCTCCTCTTCCCATTAGCCCTGAAACAAGGGTTCACACCGGGTCAAGCCAGTCTGCTCTTCAGGACTGTCTGTTTGGGGCCTTCCCACCTCTCTTCTCCACTGACACCCCCTCCACACTGCTCTTCCTTGGCTCTCCTTGTTTCCTCGACCCTCTGGGCTGGGCTACCATGGATGCAGACATGGTCTTCAGTCCCAGGGAGGCCAACCCGTGTGAGTGTGACTGTGAGTGTGAGGGCTGTTGGCAACCTGGGCACTGGGCCCGTGTCCCCCTGTCCTGGGGTTGCAGCAGGGACTGGCACAGGCCTCCTCTGTCTTGAACACTGCCACACTGCAAAGGGCACCGTGTCCCACCGCAGAGTCAGGGTGCAGTTTAGAGCAGAATCCAGAGGAGGGGCCGTGGGTGGGGAAGAGGAGGCACGTGGCATGGATGGGAAGAAGCAACCCAGCCTCCTGAGCTGGGCCCTGGGGAAAGGCCCCTTTTCTGGTGCAGAGAAGACCGCAGCCCTGCTGTGTGGTGAAGGTCCACTCAGAGCCACACGAGGGTGGAGGCATCTCTCAGAGGCCTCAGGGAGGTTCTGACTCTGGTCTCTGATGGCCATGGGCCCCCCTCACATTTTGGCTCTAAACTCTCTGTCCCACCAACCAGGTGACCCCGTGACATTCAGATCCCTGCACCCCGACCCCCAAAACTTGATCCACCCCCTCTTGGAGCGGAGCATTTCCTGGTCTCTCCTCCCAGGCCCCTCCCCCAAAGCTGAAGAAAGCCTAGTCAGCTGCTCAGAGGCATCTGTAATTAGTCTGTAAGGAGAGATTCTAGAAGCACACCCACCTACCGGCTCACCCCTTGCCTCCTCCTGGGCTCGGGGACCCAGCCTACCCCTTTAACAACCCGCCTCCCCCCTCCATCCCTTCGCGACATGAGCTGGAACCTCGGTACCCCCAACCGCCTCTCCAGGCCTTGTCACTGACCAACCAAGGTCGACCCCAGGCCCAAGGACAACTCCCTTAACACTCCCAGGGTCCCTGCCCACCTCCACGCTGCATCTGCTCTTTCCTTCAGAGCAGCCATGTGAAGGCTGAAGGGACCAGGGAGGGGACCCCTGGCCGTGCGCCCAGCCCCAGACCTACCTTCTCTCATGCAGTTCCACCCGCCCGTCGGCTGTGGAAAGCCTCTCAGACTCAGGGCTGTTGACCCTCCGGTAGCGAAGAGAACGGACTGGGGTTGTCGGTGAATCTGGAGGGGCACGCACCGGGGAGCTAGGGACCCCCACACCTCGGCTCTGCTCCTCTTCCACCACACAAGGGGTCTGCAGGAGAGGGGAGTCCCATGAACGGGGGCCGACAGGGTGGCTGTGGGCCAAGTGCTTTTCCCAGGGTGAAGGAGACAGAGGGAGGTCGACGCTGGTGATCCTGACATGGGGCCAGGCCATGGAGGCAGGGCCCGAGGGCGGATAGCTGGGGAGAGGGCACACAGGAGGAACGGGAAGGGGGCCGTGGGCTGGGAACCAGGGTGGGAGCGGGGGAAGGCCACCCACGTCCTTCTCTCTGGCTGCAGTTACTTTGCCGATGTTGATCCGGAGTTTGTTCCGGTTGACATCCGTCTCCTCCCAGACTTCAGCCTCAGGACCCCCAGGGTGGGGGGCCAGGTGGGGGCTGGGACCTAGCCCCTCAGAGGGTCGGCCAGGCAAGATTGGAGGTGCGTTCTCCTGGTCGCTCAGGTGTTCGCCCTGCAGCACGTCCTCAGTGTTCTCCCGGAGTAGGTCCCCAGGCACTGGCGTCACGTTGACCACCCTGGAGAGGCCGGGAGGGGCCGGGGCTGGCAGGGGTGCTCTCTCCTCCCAGCGCAGGCCCCGCAGGTCACTGCCACCCCAGGGAGCAGGCACAGGAGAGGCCTCGGCAGGAGTGGGGGCGTCTGTGGGCCCCTCACCATCCCCGGTTCACCAAGCCTGCCCCATGGCCGTCCTCAGGCTAGCACAGGGCCGCAGGGAGATGTGGCCGCCCAGCGTGGCCACGATGTCACCCTATCACTTTAGGAGACTGTTAGTTTCCCGGCCCCACCAGATTTCCAGTGCGGTTCACTGGCTGGCCTCTTTTAGAACAGGAAGGGGTCTAAAGAGAAGAATCACTTGGGAACTCCTCGAGCGGTATCTTTGCAGAAGGAGGCACCATGATGTGCCACCAGGCCCTTCGGAGTCTCTTTTCCGGAGCCCCTGCCCCTGTCTCCCTGGCTCCTCCCCGGGGCGGGGTGAGGGGCCCCCGCCTCACGCTGGCCCCTCCCCGGGTGCCTCTGTCTTTGTGCTGGTCACCCGGCGCGGATGTCATGGACCGGTCCATGACAAATACCCCAGACCCAAGAGCACTCTGAGGGCAGGGGCTACAAGTCTTTTCTCTGAGCCCCACCAGCCCTGGACACAGGCTCAGGACATGCTGCCTAAAGGAATGTGTGTGAACAACAGAAACAAAGTGTGGGGCTCAGGTAATTTCCCTCAGGGCTTCCAACTCCCTAGTAAGGTCAAAAACTCCAAAGGAGAATGCCTGCTGTGTCCCCCCATTGAAGGCAGAGAAGTGGTAGAACTGCCTGGAGCTTGAGAACCCCACCGTTGAGCACCAAGAATAGGAAAGACAGTCAGGTGTGTCCACGTAGGAAGAGGAGGAGAGGGCTGACTCTCTGGGTGACAGTCCTGGCCCCCCGCTGGCCCATCATCCCTCCCGAGACTCACCCAAACATGGCTGCCGTCTGCCGGGTGTTCTGCTGGGGTGGAGTGGAGGTGCTCGTGGACAGGAGGGCATCGGTGCCCGCCTTCTCCCAGTCAAAGGCCTCATTCTCAGCGATGCCCCGTTCCTTCATGCTATTCTCAAACACCGACATGATCAACTGCAGGGGTGGGGGTGGTGGGAGGACAGAGAGGTGACCCTGGGGCTAGCCAGGAGGAGGGTGCAGTTGCTGGGATTGCAGGGGGAAGAGAGGGACCTTCCAGGACAGGGATGGGCTGAGAGGGGGCACTGGAAGGAGAAGGGCACATTGATTTTAAATGAAAACATGCACATGATATGCAAATCAGCATGCAAATCACCATCTTGGTTTGAGCCCCACTGGCTGGACGCCAAACCCTCTGGGATCCGTCCCCTGCTTACCATCCCCACTCAGACTGCTCTGCCATTCCCACCATCTCCGGAGCCCCGGAGCTCTGGTAGTTTCCCAAAGCCACCACCTGGGGTCACACTCCGCACAGACTGCTGCCTCTAGCGGCACAGCCTAACCCACCGGTCCTCTCCTCTTCGAAGCCTTCCCTGATTCCCCCGCCCACACACTCCCGGATCCGCCGCTCTCTGTTCCCAGCATAGCACACTGTATGCTCACTTGCTTGCAGCTGTCTGGTCTGGGGAACCCCAGGGGAGAACTGGGGGGCAGAGCCTTCTATCACTCACGTGAGGCATCTGTGCCAACCACCAGGGCTCCAGGCTCAGGATGTGGTGGACACCCGTAGCCCATCAGAGGCCCGCAGACCATTCCAGCTCTGACTTAGCTCTCTTCAGAATGCAGGGCAGGATCTCTCTGCTGGCAGGACCCACTTCACTGAGGGCCCCCTGTGTGCCTGTCGCTGTGCTCCTGGGTGTGGAGACTTGTGCCTGGCACATTGTGGGTCCTGGGCAGCACACTGCTAATGCATTCCCCCCTCTCCTGTCAGGATTTAAGTGAGTCCCCTAGGGGTGTGATAGTGGCACCTTGGAAAAAGCTCTGGATTTGGGAGTCAGGAGATGTGCCTGGGCCCAGCCCTGCACCCTGCCATGCTATCCGGTCTTAGTTTCCTCATCTGTGAAATGGGGGCAACGCAGAATTCTGGTGTGAAATATTTGAAAGCATTTGGCTTCATTAATTGTTGAGTGTTAGAATAATCACATAAGGAACACACATTATCACCAAAAGCTTGTTTTGAAGTTTAAATGAGTTAATGCATGAAAAGTACCGAGAAGAGGGTCAGCTGTTGATAACTCGTAGCTATGAATACCGTTTACAAGAGCACAGTACAGTGTCATGCAGTTGGAAGACCGGGGAAGATGCCCAGGGCTCAGCCAGCAGGGGAGTGGGGTCCCGGCAGTGTGGGTGCCGCCGGGGACGGTCGCCCCCATGGAGACGTCCAGGGATGCGGGGGCCAGGTGGCAGGCTCCCACCTGGTAATCAGGCTTGGTGAAGTAGTCGAGGCTGGCGATGTGGTCCAGGAAGAGGTGGAACTCGGAGGGCATGTGCTTCAGCAGCATTCGGTGCTCATACTTCTCCTTGATCATCCCTACCTGCTCCTGGAGGCAAGAGGGCACAGGGTGACGGAGCCCCTGTGCCCCCACGCCCCCTCCACCTCCTCAGACCCAGCCCCACAGGGCTTACCTTGTCCTTGATCTTCCTCCAGGGCAACTGGCCCACTGCAAACTCCACCAGCATGTAGAAAAGGGACCACAGGTCATCATGGCGGCCCATCTCCTGGGGGGGTGGGGGGGCGGTGAGGGGAGTCACCCACAGCTCTCGGGTCTTTCCCTGGGACTGACCCTTCCTGAGGGGGTCTAGCCTCAGGGAGGTCGGACACCCAAATTCCCGTGAGCAGAGCTGAGGTCTCCCTGAAACCATGGCTTTCTCCCTGACCTTCCAAGACACACAGACTCCCAACATCAAAACTTCCATCCATGCTTCTTCCCCCTACGTGGATGGTGTGAGCAGAGAGGAGGGAATCTCCAAAAACAAGGACGAAGGTGAAGTCACAGGGAGATAGCAGCGGAGCCTTCTTCCAGCAGTGGTCTCTGGTGTGGCAGCTCCCAGCCCCTGCCCCATACTTCTGTCCCCACCTCGATGGCTGCCCGTCCGTCCCTCTTCCTGAGCTGCACACTCTGCCCCTGACCTGGGCCGCACTGCCCCCACCTCCTCAGGCCCAGCTCTGCCACTCACCCGGTTCTTGTGGGCATTGACTGAGGCATAACGAACAGTCCCTCGAAACCCGGCCACATTCCGGGGCTGCAAAAGGGAGAACACACAGCAGGGCCCTCACCCGCCGCCCCTGACTTTGGCCGCATCTCCATCCTGCTTACTGAGCCTAACTCTGCCTACTTTAACCGGGACTGCCTCCCTCCACCCCCAAGACTGACACACCAACCCCAGTGCTACCCCCACCTCCTGACTCTGCTCACTGCCCCTGTGTCCGTCCCTGACCCAGGTGGGCAGCCAGATCACAGGGTGCGGATCACGGGGTGAGGCTAATGCAACTACAAGAGCTCCAGGAGCGGTGGGGGGGGGGGACGGGCTGAGTGTAGACCGAGCTAGGTGCTGCTCCTACTGAATCCCAGGCCAGGCCCGCTTAGGCAGCTGCAGGAAGAATTGGCGAAGGGTGCTCAGGTCGGGGAGCCAGGCGGGGCGGCCGGGGGTCCCCACGAGCGGCGATACTCACGGGCCGGACGTCCCCCGTGGTGTTGGTGTACTGCCGCGCCAGCCCAAAGTCCAACATGTAGCACTTTCTGTAGGTGGAGGGCAGCCTGCCCATGGCAAAGTTTGACTGGGGAAGACAGTAGCTGTGACCGTGGGGCTCCAAACCCACCCGGCCCACCTCAAGGGGCGCCAAGAACCATGGTTAAGTGTAAACACCACCTTGGACCGCAGGTCATCACATCCCATCTGAGAGACAGGTGGGATCCCCCTTATCTGAGAGCTGAGCATTCCCAAGGTCAAAGAGATTATGGGGCTTCTCCAAGATCACACAGCAGGTGATGACCCAGCTGGGGGTTGAACCGAGGTATGCATCCAGTCCTCAATCCTTGGGATGCCCCAGCAGGGCTGAGTGGCTTAGTGACCCTGTCCTGCTCTGAGGCAGCAGCAGACCTGCCTTGTTCTTGCTGTGTGACCTTGGGCCATTCAGCCAATCTTTCTGGACCTCAGTTGTCAGTCCTTATTTGAATTGGAGATTCTTCCAACACCGGGATCCAAGACACAATCAGCTTCTGGGAATTCCTTACCAAGCCCAGCCCCTCGGTCCCTTTCGTCCTAGATTCCTCTATGCTTCCCCAGCCCCAGCACCTTTCAAAGTTCAAGGACTACTCAGGGCAGGGGTAAGGGAGAAGGGAAGAATAGAGGAGAGAAGTGGGCCAGGGGTAGGCAGGGGTGTGTGCTCTTGGCAGGCAGGGGAGAGGAGGAGGTGGGCTTGGGGCAGAGAGCAGGAGGAAGGGACAGGTAGAAGAGGCTATTCCTGCCCCAACCACAGCTCTGGAGGAGAAACCATGGGACCTGGAGAGGGAGAAGTGGTGGGGGTGCACTTTGGAGGAAGGGCCAGGGAGGGCAACCCTCACCGGCTTGATGTCCCGATGCAGGAAGCCCACGGAGTGGATGGCCTCAATGGACTCCAAGATCTGCTTGCCCAGCCGCAGCGTGGTGCTCAGCGTGAAGGTGCCTCGAGGCTGGCTGCGGCGCAGGTCGGCCAGGTTCCGGCCCTGGGGGTGGCGGCCGGGGCTGGCTAGGCTCGGCTGCCCTGCCCCCTTCCCCGCGGCACCACTTGACATTCCTCCCAGCCTCATCCCCAGAGATTTGTGCCCACTCCCCACACCCATGGTCACAACCCAAGCTTTGGTGGGACAAGAGGGAGGACCCCAAGGGGACTCACCTGGAGCTGCATCACTACGTAATTAAACTTCTCATTCCGGCCACAGCCAATGAACCTGCACACGTGGCTTTTCCCTGGGGGGCACAGACAGGGGTCTCCCAACTCCCACCCCTTCTTCCTCCCTTCCAGTCCTCAGGGGTCTCCAGTGAGTTCTTGATTCCTAGTCCCATGACTTCTCCCACTCCCTCAGCCTGCCCCTCTCCCCACCACCGCCCTTAGACTCCGCCCTGTCTCAGCATCCCCCATCAGCTCTCCCTCAGCCCCAGACCCCAGATCCCAACCTTCACCTCTCTGCCCATCCTCCTGCCCTTGACCCGCACCTTGCAGCTTTTTGAGCACAGCTACCTCCATCTTGAGAACCTGCTTGGGCTGCTGGGCTGACTCCACCTTGAGGGCCACATTCTCCCTGGTCAGCAGGTCCATGGCCTCGTAGATCTCACCAAAGCCCCCGCCTCCAATCTTTTTCAGCTACGTAGATGGAAGAAGAGGATAGGAAACACAGGGATCAGGCTCAGCGGCTCTGCGTCCCATCCATTGCTAGCCCTTCCGTGGTGGGGGTATGGCTACCCTTGAAGAGGAGGACCCTGTGTCTGTCTTCCTTGCCCCACCCGCCAGGGCCCCCACCTCCTTTCCTAGTGCCAGAGACAGCTCAGCCCATGGGCGTGCATGCGTGTGTGCGCGTACACACACACACACACATACACACACACACACACACACACACAGCGCTAGATGTCAGAGTGGGAGGTGGGAGAGGGTATGAGACCTCTGACTCCATACAGATATGGAGACGAGCCTTGTAGGGTTCTAAAGAGATCATGGGCCATCGTGAAACTTTTCTTCTCTGGAAGGACAAGAAATATCACCGTTCCCCTACTCCTCGACTAGATTAAACCACCACCATCCAGAAGGAAAATGAATTTCCAGAACCTCCCAGCTTCAAAGTGGATCTTCCAGAGAAGGGGGCCCTTCCTCAGGTGGGCAGTCTCCTGACAGGTGTTATTAAAGGGAGAGAGTGATGGGGGGAGGGGGTATTTGGGGAGGACTCTCACCAAAGGGTATTCACTGCCCATGCCTGCTGCTGAAGCTCACGGCACTTCCTAGACCCCTAGTCAGATGCCCCAAACCAGGGTGAGCCTCCTCTGGGGGCCAGGGGCCAGGGGCGCGTGCGGGGACCCTGGTGGGAATGCAGGTTTGGAGAGTCCGTCTATTCCCCCCCAGGGGGCGAGGCAGTACAGACCTGACCCTCTAGGCCCTCCTCCTCCAGCGTCCCAGGGCAGGCAGTGAGAAAAGGCAGAGGGGAGAACTGAGTTGGAGAAAGAGCCAGCCAGGGGAGATGAGCAAAGCTGAGTGATGGGGAGGGATTAAAATCATTTCAAGTCAGAGGCGCCGGGGTTCCTGGAGAGCGAGTGTGCTGCTGGCAATGATGAGGGACAAGGAAAAGATGCTGAGTTCTAAGCCGGGACTCAGTTGGTTAAAAAAGATGTACGGCTCACCTCACAGGTGGCCTGCCCTCGCTGAACATCTTCCAGAAGGCTCACTCGCCTCCCGTTGGCTTGTTAACTCACCAGCACAGCTGGGCGTGCTGGCGATTGGGCGGAGGCTGCTCTGACCAGCCAGCCTGTAAAGGGACTCTGAGCCCCATGCATCTCTAAGCCCGCCCCTTAGCACTTCATCAGCACTCAGGTCCCATTAAATGTTTAATGGTGGCTGAAGCATGAGGATGGAGGGGGGAAGGGGGCAAGCCAGAGCCCAGGGCTGGGAGCTCCCAGCGGGTGACAGCTGACTCCACTCCAGCAAGAGACAGAGGATGAAAGGAAGATTTAGACAGAAGAGCACCTCTGGCTGCGTCCTGAAGGCTCTTGTGCCCAGGAAGGAGACAGGGAAAGAGAAAGGAGGAAAGACAGTGTGAAACCAGAGTCTCTCTGTACTTCAGACAAAAGTTAAGTCAGACTCCTAGAAGAATTTCATTTAAAAAAAAACATTTTAAAGACTTATTTATTTATTTATTTATTTGACAGAGAAAGAAGGAAAGAGCACAAGCTGGGGGAGCTGGAGAGGTAGAAGCAGGCCCCCCACTGAGCAGGGAGCCTGATTTGGGGGGGGGTGGGCATGATGCCAGGGCCCTAGGATCATGACCTAAGCCAAAGGCAGACACTTAACCAACAGAGCCACCCAGCCGCCCCTCCTAGAATTTCAGAATCCGGAGGGGATAGAAGCAGACTCAAGGGAAGAAGCGGCATGTCTCCCTCTGGGGGACTTTAAACTCAGGGGAGAGTCTAGTATCTTCTAGAATCCTTTATGGTTTGTTGTGTGCCAGCATAAAAGAAAGGGGGCGAGGGAGAGAACAAAAGCCCCATCTTGGGTTCTGTGCTCCAGACACACAGACATCATCTCAGCTCGTCCCCTAAGGTTCCTGACAACACAAGTGCGGAAGGTCATAAGAGTCACCATTTTGCACAGAAGGAAAACTAAGGCGCAGGGAATTAAGTACTCTGCCCCAGGTCACACTTGCTAGTAAGCAGCAACGCCAAGCTTCCCTTAAACCCAGGCACTCTGATTCAGAGCCCACACTCTTAACCATGATCTCACAGCAACTGGTGACAGCACAGGGCTTAAAGGTGTGAGTGCTGAGATTCAAGCCCGAATCTGCAAAGCTCCAAAACCCTCCTAAGAGGTGGTAAGGAGGGCTCAGGGCACCAAGATATTTCCAATACCAGCTCCCCAATTTCTGAGGGTGGCCAATGGTATTTCTCTGCCATCTTCACTTCCAAACAGAAGCTGTTTCTTCTCCCCTAACCCCCTCCATACCCTGCCACACCCATTACCGAACCTCCCTGAGGCAACAAGCTGGGGGTCTGCACCCACCCACTCACCTAACACCCCTCCTCCCCAGGCCCTACAGACGCCACTCACCCATCGGGCATAGCAGGCACAGTGGCCCATAATACTTTTAGGGGGCCATAAAAATGTTTCAATATTTTTAAATCACAAGGAAAACAAATGACCTCTTGGGTCAAAACATTTTAATATGTAATGTTAATTCATTCCTCTTTATACCAATGCAGTCATAAAATATAGCTTTTAGTACTTTATTAGAGAGAAAGGGATCCATGAAGGCAAAAGCGCCCAGGGCCCATGAAAGTCATAATGCAGCCCTGTCCAAGTCAGGTAACCAGAATGTTCTCTCAACCTCTTTTTGTCAGACCCTATTCCTTCCCTCCTAATTTTTTTCAGGATCTCCTCCCCTGTCAAAGGAGGGCTACTGAAGGGCAAATATGATACAATAAGACCATCATTCACTTAGGAAAAGGGAAAACCGGTTTCTTGGCCCAGCTCTGGGTCACCTGGAGTGAGTTTCTTAAGTTTTTTCCTCCACGTTTCCTCCTCTGTAAAATGAAAAAGTTATTCTAGAACTGGTCAAAAAGACTCCTTCATCTCTGTGCTCTTGATTCTTGGGTGGGCTAATGCTTGGGAAGCAGTACCGCTTAGTGGCCGGTGACCTGGCCGTCAGATAGACCTGGTTCCACCCAGGCGTCCTGAGAACGTGGGAGGTGAGTCAGTCTCTGTAGCTGTTTCCACACCTGTGAAAAGGGGGTAATAATATCTATTCCATTGTTTGGTGAAATAATGCAGGTAAGGCACTTTGCACAGTGTCTGGAAACAATAAGTGCTCAAAACGAATGCTGTTTTTTTTAGTGGTGGTGGTGTCTGCTATTCTGATTCTGAGAAGCACCCCTCAAGAAGGGTCAAATGTTCTTATGTGTAAATACTCCACCTAGTGCCACCACCCCCTCTTCATCCTGGCCGGCTCATTTTCTCTTCCATTCCTGAGCTCTGCCTCCTGTCTCTGTCCCCCGCCCCTCACAGGGAGATGGCTGACGGGAGGCATCTGGTACCCCACCCTCTCTATTTCTCCAGGAGCCAGGGAGGGAGTGATGGTTAAGAGATGTCAGCCTGGCAGAGATTAAACACTTTCCCCTTCCCCCAACAACCCCTCCCCCACCGCCATTTCTCTCCCTACTCATCTCTCACCCCCTCCCTCAAAAAGCAGTGAAAAGTTCTAATCCAAACTCAGTATGGTGTGAACACTATCTCTTTCTCACCTTTTCAGGGCAAATGTCCTTCTGCCTCCAATCTGTCAGAAACTAAGCTCTCATGTCAGGGGACCCAGAGTGTTTTTGAAGGAACACTCCTCATTTTGCCAGACCCTCATTCCCTTGATCACTGCCCTGGCTCCTCCTTCCCAATTTCTGTCCTGTCACTCTTCCTCTCAGGAAGTCCTCTCTGGGACTTAAATGGCTCCTACCCTCAGCTCTCTGGCCCTCCAAGTGCCACCACCTCTCCCAGTCCCTGAGACATCTCAGACAACACTGCCACCTTTGCCCCTATCCCTGGGCCTTTAGGGAACCTGCTGGAGGGGTGGTTGTTGCCATGGATACCAGCTAGCACCCAGGTCCCACTCTCTCCTCAACCTTGCAGCCCAGGTGAGCTGAGCCTCCCCCTCAACTCCCACACACCCCCACACAGAGCCTCAATGTAGGCCTGCTCTCTTCTCCCTCCTCTCCTCCAGGCTCCCCACAAGCTCACACAACATCACCCTTCAATCCGCCCTACACCATCCTGCCCCCACAATAATAAGAGGACAACAGAGAGCTCTTAAGCGACGGGAGGAAAAGGGGGACAAGGATTGATTTACCATAGGTCCCACTCCCCAGACACTGCCTTTCACCCAACCCCTCACAGGTCCCCCTCCCGTCCAGGCCTGAACCCCGAGGAGGCTCGGACTACAACTCCCAGCAGGCCGAACAGCCCGAAGTCCTGGGCTGGACGAGCAAGGCACGCTGGGACATGGAGTCTCGGCGTCTTGCACCTGCCGCAGGAACCAGTGAAGGGAGGAGGGTGGAAGGAGAAGATGGAGTGCGGCTGCGGTGGGAGCAGCCCGCAGGGCCTCTTTCCCCGAAGCCAGGCCTTTCCGTCCTCTGCGGAAGCGGAGGGACACAAGCTCACTCACTGCCCTTCTCCAAGGTCCGGCAACGAAAGAGCCCCCTCCCCCACCCCGCCCGCCTCCCCCACAGAGCTCTGCAGCTCCTGCTCTGACGTCCAACCAGGAGTTGTTCCAGGCTGGGCCCGAGCAACGTGACCCAGCAGGGAAAGGGGTGAGAGAGGGCGCTGGGAGAAAGCGATTGTCCACAAGTGTACGCCAAAATAGTGACCTCAAGCAGTATGCAGATGAACTTGGGGGCACCTCCCTCTTAGGGGAGAGGAGTTGGGGGCAACTGTTTTAACAGGTCTCTGGTCCTCTCTGCTCTTCTCCTCCCCTCCTCTCCCCACCCCTCCCTTGGCCCCTCCGGGTCACTCACCACCTTCCAGCGATCCTTGACCACGTAGTTGGCCGGCAGTATGTCGGCCTGCTCCCCTCCCCCACTCATGTTGGTTTCGTCCTTAAGAGCAGCCGCTAGGCACTGCATCCGCCAGCCGGAGGGAGGGGTGTCCGCAGGGCCTGCCCTGGGGGGGCCATCTACCCGGGGGGGGGGGGTGGAGGGGCCATGAGTGGGGCAGGCAAAGGACTCGGGACCCTCCTGCAGATACGGAGGAGGGGAGCGCCATTCTCCTGGCAGGCATCCTCCCCGGGCCCGCTGGGCAGATGCTCCAGGGGTTACTGGGGGAAGCACTGTGTAAACGCCCCGGTGGAGGTCACAAGAGAAGACAGAAATACTATCCACGGGAAGGGAGACACAAACTAGGAACTGGGGATGGGAAACCCAGCAACAGGACACACGTGTTGAAAAAAGGAGAGGAAAATGCTGTGTGAGCATGCTTGGGGGGGACAGCATTTCCCAAAGAGAGAGTTGCTAACGTGGAGGACACTTGCTACCCCCCACCCATGCTTGTGTAGGGGACACTTGGGCTGAGAAGGATCCGTCTGAGTGACTTGATGGGAGCCCCCCCTGCACCCACACATTCCTATGCAGAGGTGACACCAAATGTCCATGGAGCTCAGCATCTGAAGCTTACTAAAATAGGGAGTCCTGCTGACCGAGGGGTGACCCATGGGAGAGCCGCCCCGCCCCAGAGTGATGCAGACCTGCTCATCCACCAGAGGGGGTGGGATAATCAAGGAGAGGAGCTGCACAGCAGCCCCTTGGGGATGGTGCCAAGTGAGGAGGCTGCTGTTGTGTGAGGCACACACCATTCTCAGGGGTGAGTCCAACTCACTGACAGCCATGGGGTTCAGAAGCAAAGATGCGATCCATGGGATGAACAAAGGTGATGGACTCAGCACATGGATTTCAGAGGGACCACAGACCTGCAGCCACTCCCACAGAGAGAAACAGGCTGAACTGGGTGGATGGGGGGGTGGTCTTGGGAACAACAGGGTATGGGATAGGGGTGAGAGGCCGGAGGAATGCCAAGGAGCAGCAGGTCGCGGTGGGTGTGCACTGAGAGCTCTGATCCCACCTTTCTGTCTGCTCCAGAACAAGAAGGCCGCAGAGGTAGAAGTTGGATGTCAAAGAGAGTGTCCCGAGTGTGAGGCTTGGGAAAGCCCAACAGTGTTATCCAGGGAAACAAATGTGTGTGCACATGTATGTGTCTGTGTGTGTATCTGCACATGTGTCCTTCTGTGAGTATGTGTATGTCTTTGTGTGTCCGTGTGTCTTTGTGTCTGCTCCTGTCCATCTGTCCATGGGTGCTTATGCATGTTGTGTCTGTCTGTGATATGCATGTGTACAGACAGCGGGCAGCTTATTGAGATTTCTGTCAACCTCGTCCATTTCCTCTCTTTCTTCCCCCTTCCCCTTACACTTTGGATAAGCACACTACTCTGCCCTCATAGTGACCCTGGAGAGTCACAGTGGGAAAGCAGTCGCTCTAGCTGGGGACGAGGTGGGGTGGAATGGAGATGGGGAGGAAGATAGTGACCAAGGTATGCATGGATGGAGCCAAAACTCCATAAACCTGTCTTTCCCTGGGGTGGGGATAACTCCCCCAGGCTCCTGTGTCTAGTCATCCTCATACAGGGGGCAGTATGGGGTAGTAAAGGCATAAAAACCACCTTCAACAGGTCATAGAGGGCCATGAGGGACATGTGGAGAAGAGAGCTTCATGCAAAGGGACACTGTCGCTCTTGTCCTATCCTTCTTCAAGTGACTCAGCTGACTCTTTCTCCAAGCCACCCAACTTCAGAGATTCAGAACCATGGGGATGTCAATCAAATAGGCCGCTGCCCACCTTCTGCCAAAGTGGCATGTGGGGCATGAGGAATCTAGAGGGCAGTGAGGGCAATGGCAGGGTAAAGGGAGAGGCAGAGGGTGGGGGGTTCTGAACTAAAGGTGGAAACATGTTGAGGACGAGACCGAAGAAGAAACTGAACCGATTGGGAGAGAGCCTGGAGCAGCTTGTGACCCCTCGTGGGCCTTCCAGTCCTGTGATGGTAGATTCTATAGGTTGGTGTGGAAATTTGGGATGTAGCAACCAGTTTCGAGATGGACAAGCCAAGAAGGAACAGGTGGGGTGGGAAAAGAGGTGGCGGCCAAAGGCTAAATGGGGGTTCCCGGCCTCTTCCAGTCCACCATCCTCACTGTCTGCCTCCGAGGACTGCCCTCAGCTTAGACTAGGCTGGACGACAGACCACAAGGAACTTAGCTGCCCCATTACTGCCTCCTCAGGACCCTTTGAGTATGTGGAGGCATGGGTGTGCCATGGGAGGGGGCTTGTGGAAGAGGTTTTTATAAGTATCTGTCAGACAGTGTGGGGCCTATTGTGGGGCAGGGATGGGGAGACAGGGAGACACAACGAGGGAGGGAGCTCATCATGGTGTGTGAATAGAGGTGTTGATGTGTAACTATGCAAGGTGTGAGCCAGGTGTCTGTGGGAATCTGGGAGCGCAGGTAAGAAGAGGTGAAGGAACCCAGTGAGGGGTAGTGGGAACTGGTGAGAAGAGATGAGGAAGGAGGCAGAGACGAAGGGAAGGGATGGGGAGGGTGGTGACAGGATCCGTGGAGGGGGTTGGGTAAGACAGAAGCAGGCGATGAGCAGCGATCCTGATGACAGGTGAGGGAGCAGCAGGTCCCCGGGAGGGGCTTCTGGGCACTGCTGAAGGGGTGAGGAAGTAGGTAAGGCAACTGGCCTCAGGGACGGAGGGAGTGAGGACGAGGGAGAGAGGTTATGGAGGCAGCTGGGAAGGCTTGTCAGGGTGACAGCAGGGTGAAGCCGTGGGGACCGGGGCAGCAGTGAGAAGCGAGAGGCAGAGGCCGTGGAGGGCTGGCTGGCGAGGGCGAGTGTGTGTGCTGGGGCTGGGGGGGCGGGGGGCAGGGAGCCGTTCCAGGCCTCGGGATGCGGCCCAGGCTGTGTAGGCCAGCGGCGGGCGTCCCGGCTCGGGCGGACACGGCCCAGGGAGGGGGAGCTGGGGAAGGCTGCGCTGGGAGGCGAGCCGGGCCCGAGGCCCGCGGAGCCCGCAGGGGAGCCCCCGCCCCGACCCCGCCGGCCCGCCGCCGGCCCCGCCCCGCCTCACCTGCTCTGTGCCCGCTGCGGCTGCGGCTGCGGCGGCGGAGGCAGCGGCTCGGGGCGGCGCATCCCCCGGGGCCGGGGCGGGGCGGGGGCGGGGGCGGCTCAGTGCGGCGCGGGGCTGCCCGCTCCCTCCGGCGGCGGTGGCGGCGGCGGCGGCGGCCTCCCGCCTGGGATCATCCCCGCCCGGCCCGGCCCGGCCCCGATCCTCCTCGGGCGACGGCGGAGGCAGCGGCGGAGCGGGGAGCTGCCCACAATGCACTGCGCCGCCAGCATCAGCACCAACCCTGACATCACCGCCCCACCGCCCGGCTCTTACATCACCGCCCTTTCTCTGACATCACATTCCACTCCGCTCCTCTCTCCACTCCTGCAGCCTTAGGGTTCTCCTTCAGATGGTCCCACTCCAGCTCTTCGGTTCTCCTCGCTGGTTTCACCATTCACTTGACCGCCACCTCTCACTCCGGCAGGACCCCATCCCTCCTTACCTGTCCCCACAAACCTCATCTGTCTTCATCATCCCTTATCTTCTTCCCTCCCAGCATGTCCCTGTCACTCTACCTGTCTCTATCAGCCTGAAATGATTGCCCCACTGCACCTTCCATGTGCTCATACTACTTTCCTCTAAACTCCTTTCCCCTCACCTGGGGAAAGGAGAGTTTTGTTGTTGTTGTTGTTGTTGTTGTTTGTTTTTTAAGATTTTATTTAGTTGACAGAGAGAGACACAGCGAGAGAAGGAACACAAGCAAGGGGAGTGGGAGAGGGAGAAGCAGGCTTCTCACGGTACAGGGAGCCCAATGTGGGGCTCTGTCCCAAGACCCTGAGGTTCATGTCCTGAGCCGAGACTGACGATTAACGACTGGGCCACCCAGGCATCTCTCCGTCCCCTATTTCTTCTCACACATCCCTTGCCTAGGACTCACCTCCCCGCACATAGGCCTTTCCTCCTGGTTCAACCTGTTCCTGTCTTTGGCCCTTCTTTCCATCTATTGGCAAATTTTGTTATTGTTTCTTACTGATTACAAATAAGATGCACTCTTTTTATTTTTATTTTTTACAAGATTTTATTTATTTATTTATTTATTTATTTATTTATTTCAGAGCGAGAGAGAGCACGTGCTTGCGCACAGGAGCAGGGGGAGGGGCAGCAGAGAGAGGGGCAGAGGGACAGGCTGATTGCCCACTGAGCAGGCAGGGAAACATGGGGCTTGATCCCAGAACCTGGAGATCATGACCTGAGCCAAAGGCAGATGCCTAACTAAGTGAGCCACCCAGGCATCCCAAGATGCACTCTTTTTAAAAAAGGATTTTATTTATGTATTTGAGAGAGCATGAGAGAAAGCAGAGAGTACAGGCAGGGGTGAGGTGGGGAGGAGGGGCAGAGGGAGAGGGGGATGCAGACTGCCCACTGAGCAGGGAGCCTGATGCAGGACTCCATACCAGGACCCTGGGATCATGACCTGAGCCGAAGGCAGATGCTTAACCAACGGAACTACCCAGGCGCCCAAAATGCACAGTTTACTGTGACATTAAAAATTCTTCCCAACATGGTAATAATACCATATAAAGGCTATTACCACCCTTTTGACCAGTTTAATTACTCAACATTCTCTGAACGTACTTTACACTTTGTCTCTCTCATCCTTTGTGCCTTCCACAAATGCATAAAGGCCTCCATTAGCAATGACAAATGGCAACCATTTATTCTTGCCAGACACTGTTCTAACTCTACACCTATTGACTCATTTAATCCTCATAACAACCTTAGAGTGCAGCAGTACTAATGTTACACCCATTTTATAGAGGAGGAAACTGAGGTACAGAAAGGTTGAGTAATTTGCCTTGGGTTACACAGCTAGCAAGTGGCAGAACTGGGGTTCGAACTCTGGCTTCACAGTCCACGCTCCTAACCACGATGCTGGGAGGAAGAACCACTGAGTCAGCAAGACCACTCAGAGGAGGTGAATTCCACCGTAAGTTGAAGGATTAGAGGTTTTGCAACAGACAAGAGGGGCCAGGCCAGAGGGTGGGAGAGACTTCCAAGCTGAGAAGAGGGCATGAGGTAAGTTGGGGGTAGGCATACTCAAGATTACATAGGGCCCTGTGAGCCATGCTAAGAAGACTGGATTTTCTACACTTGGTTTTTGGAAGTGTAATGGAAAATGTCACGAGCCATCCAAATCCCCCTCCAGAATTTAGATACTCATTCCTTTAGCCGCCTTGGGTGCTGAAGTCTGAGTGCTCTGAGCTGACTCCCTCTCTGGAAATTGCCCCTGGCGAAGGATGCTGCCCCACTCAACATCATGAACCCTTTCTGGCACAATCCATATCCAACCAATGATCATCAGCCTGTGAGGACAAAGGTCTGGCCCCCTCACCCCAACTCGGGATACTTCTGAAGGGACATCCATTTTCAAAACTCCTGCTATGGTCAGCCGGGACTTCTACTGAGGCTGCATCTTCAATAGTCCTGCTTTCTTCACTCCTCTACTGATGTTGATCTTCAGAATACTTCCCGGTCAATTTCTTGTATGATCCTCTCCATCTCAGAGTCAATGTCAGGGGAACTAGACCTTCAAACAGGAAATCACTGAAGAACACAGCCTAATCTGAGTACTGAGTTGGGATTCTAGGTTGAGAATTTTTGTCCCCAGAACTATAAGATTGTCACTCTAGCTTGTATTGTTTCTGATGAGAAATCAGCAATAATCCTTACCTTTGTTTCTCTGTATGTAATATCCATTACTCCTGTGGCTACTTTAAAGATTTTCTCTCTGTCCCAGTTTTAAAGCTATTTGGGTATGATGTGAGTTGACATAGTTTTTGTTTGTTTGTTTGGTTGTTGGTTTTTTTTTTTAAGATTTTATTTATTTATCTGACACAGAGAGAGAGATCACAAGTAGGCAGAGCAGCAGGCAGAGAGAGAGGGAGAAGCAGGCTCCCCGCTGAGCAGAGAGCGAGCGAGCAAGCTAGCGGGGCTTCATCCCAGGATCCTGAGATCATGACCTGAGCTGAAGGCAGAGGCTTAACCCACTGAGGCACTCAGGCTCCCGAATGTAGTGTTGTTGTTGTTTTTTCCCATGTTTCTTGTGCTTAGGGTTTGTTGAGCTCTTATAGCTGTGAAATTATAGTTGTCATCAAGTTTGGAAAAATCTCAGGCATTATTTTCTCAAATATTTTTTCTGCCTTCCCTTTCCTTCAGGACTCCAATTACCCACTTGAAGTTTTCCTCAGCTCACCGATGCTTTGTTCCTTTTCTCCCCAGTCTTTTTTTCTTACTGTGTTTTGTTTTACATAGTGTCTACTGATAAGTATTCAAGTTCATTAATTTTATCTTTTAGAGCAACTGAGCTGGTATTAATCCCATCTGATGTATTTTTCATTCTAGTTTACATCTCTAGAAATTTAATCTGTGTCTTTCTTTTTTTTTTTTAAGATTGATTTATTTTTGAGAGAGAGAGTGTGTGTGTATGAACCAGGGGAGGGGCAGTAGAAGAAAGGGAGTGTCACAGGCAGACCCCACACTGGGTGTGGAGCCCGATATAGGGCTCAATCTCACAGCCCTGAGATCATGACCTGAGCCAAAACCAAGAGTCAGATGCTTAACTACTACACCACCCAGGAGTCCCACAATCTGGGTCTTTCAAAAATCTTTCATGTTCGATTTTTCTTCTAACTTCTTAAGCATACGGAATACTTATAATAACCATGTTAATGTACCTGCCTACAAATTTTATTATCTGAATAGTTTCTAGACCACTTTCAATTGATCTTTCTTCTCACTCTGGGTCAGATTTTTCTGCTTCTTTCCATACCATAGTTTTTTTTTTTACTGGATGCCAAATAGTGCGAATTTTACTTTGTTGGGTTTGTGTTTTTGTTTGTATACAATATTTTTGTATTTTAGCAAATATTCTTAAGCTTTGTTCTAGAATGCAAATAATTTACTCAGAAACAGTTTGATCCATTAAGGCTTACTCGTTAAGCTTTATTAGGTGGAACCTAATAGCTTCTAGTCTAGGGATAATTTTCCCCACCCCTGAGGCAAAAGACTTCAGCATATTCAGTGAAGAAAAGACAATTTCTTCCATACAGATGACCAATGGATACATGAAAAGATACTTAACATCACTAATCATCAGGGAAATGCAAATCAAAACCACAGTGAGATATCACCCCATACCTATCAGAATGGCTAGTCTCAAAAAGACAAAAAATAGCAAGTGTTGGCAAGGATGTGGAGAAAAGAGAACCCTCTCACACTGTTGGTGGGAATGCAAATTGGTGCAAACACTGTGGAAAACAGTGTGGAGGTTCCTTTAAAAAAAAAAAAAAAAAAACTAAAAATTGGGGCACCTGGCTAGTTCAGTCAGTAGAGCATGCAGACTCTTGATCTGGGGGTTGTAAGTTCAAGCCCCACGCTGGGTGTAGAGATTACTTAAAAATCAAATGTTTAAAAAGAATGAAATCTTGCCATTTGCAACAATGTGGAAGGAGCTAGAAAGTATTATGCTAAGAGAAATAAGTCAGTCAGGGGCATCTGGGTGACTCAGCCACTTGTGTGTCTCACTCATGGTTTCAGCTCAGGTCATGATCTCTGGGTCATGAAATCGAGCCCCTCACCTGGCTCCAAGCTAAGCTCAGAGTCTGCTTGGGATTCTTTCCCCCTCCCATCCCCGTCTCCTCTGCTCCTCCCTCTGCTTGTGCACTCTCCCACTCTCTCTCAAATAAATAAATAAAATCTTAAAAAACCACAAACCCTAAAAATAGAGGTATCATATGATCCAGTAATTCCATTTCTGGGTATCTACCTGAAGAAAATGAAAACACTAATTTAGAAAGACAGAAGCACCCCTGTAGTTCACTGCAGCTTTATTCACAATAGCCAAGATATGGAAGCAACCCAAGTGTCCATCGATACAAGAATGGATAAAGAAGATGTGGTGTATAGAGACAGTGGGCTCTTACTCAGCCACAAAAAAGAATGAGATCTTGCCACTCGTGACCACATGGATGGACCTAGAGGGCATTATGCTAAGTGGAATAGGTCAGACAGAGAAAGATATATACTGTATGATTTCATTTACATGTGGAATCTAAAACAAACAAATACAAAAAAAAAACCACACAATAAAAGAGAAACAGACTCCTAAATAAGATAGTAAACATGGTTGCTGAGAGGAGGTAGGAGGAGGTGGTAGGAGGGTGGACAAAATGGGTGAAGGGGAGTGGGATATACAGTCTTCTAGTTACGGAGGAAGTCATGGGGATGAAAGGAAGAGCATAGGGAGTACAGTCAATGGTACTGTAACAGCGCTGTGTGATGACAGAGAGATGCTACACTTCCAAACATACATCTGGACTCATCCAATCACTATGTGGTATGCCTGACACTAATATAACAGTGTGGGTCAACTATACTTCAATTCAAAAAATTTTGAGGGGTGCCTGAGTGGCTGGGTCGTTAAGTGTCTGCCTTTGGCTCAGGTCACAGTCCCGGGTCCTGGGATCCAACCCTGCATTGGGATCCCTGCTCTGCGGGAAGCCTGCTTCTCCCTCTCCCACTCCCCTTGCTGTGTTCCCTCTCTCACCGTCTGTCTCTCTGTCAAATAAATAAATAAAATCTTTAAAAAGTAATAAAATAACAATTTTTTTAAAAGACAGTGTCTTCAATAAACAGTTCTGGGAAAACTGGATAGTCACATGTAAAAAAAAAAAACGAAACGAAATCCCTATTTTATATCACTCACAAAAATTAACTCGAATTGAATTTAAAAAATTTTTTTTAGTTTTCTGTTTTATTTTTTTAAGATTTTATTTATTTATTTGTCAGAATGAGAGAGAGAGCACAAGCAGGGTGAGCGGCAGGCAGAAGGAGAAGCAGGTTCCCCACTGAGCAGGGAGCCTGATGTGGGACTCCATTCCAGAACTCTGGGATCATGACCGGAGCCGAAGGCAGATGCTTAACGGGCTGAGCCACCCAGGTATCCCTCTTTTCTATTTTTTTTTTTTAAGATTTATTTATATGAGAGAGTGAGAGAGAGTGTGCATGTAAGCAAGGGGAGGGGTAGAGGTAGAGGGAGAAAGAAAATCTCCAGCAGACTCTGTGCTGCACAAGGAGCCCAACATGGGACTCAATTCCATGACCCTGGCATCACAACCTGAGCCCAAACTATGAGTCGGATGCTTAACCGACTGAGCCACCCAGGTGCTCCTCTAATTGAGGACCCGTAATCATGTCAGACCCGAATGTCAGACCTGAAACCATGAAACTCCTAGAAGAAAACATAGGGGAAAAGCTCCTTTGCATGGTTATTGGCAATGATTTTTTTTTAATATGACACATAAAGTACAGTCAACAACAAGAATAAATAAACAAGTGGGACTACATCAAACTAAAAAGCTTCTGCACAGCAAAAAACAAAAACAAAAACAAAAACAAAAACCCCAACCCCCAATTAGAAAAATGAAAAGACAACCTATGGCATGGGAAAAAAAATTTGTAAATCATATATCTGATAAGGGGTTAATACCCAAAATATATAAAGAACTCATATAACTCAATAGCACACACAAAAAAACCCACAAATAATCCGACTAAAAATAGGCAAAGGCCCTGAACAGATATATTTCCAAAGAAGACATACAAATGGCCAACAGGAATGTGAAAAGATGCTCAATGTTACTAATCATTAGGAAAATGCAAATCAGAACCACAGTGATAGGGGCGCCTGGCTGGCTCAGTCAGTGGAGCATACAACTCTCCATCTCCGGGTTGTAAGTTTGAGCCCCACATTGGGTGTAGAGCTTACTTAAAAATAAAATCTTTGGGGTGCCTGGCAGTCTATCAGTTGGTAGAATGTGCAACTCTTGATCTCCGGGTTATAGTTTCAAGGCCCATGCTGGGTGTAGAGATTACTTTTAAAAAAATCTTTTAAAAACTCACAATGATATGTCACCTCGTGCTTGTTAGAATGGCTATGTTCAATCTTAAGAAAAAAACAACAAAAACAAGCTCATAGATACAGAGGCCAGATTGGGAGTTACCAGAGTCAAGGTAGGAGGGACACTGAGCAAAGTGGAAGAAAGTGGTCAAGAGGTACAAATTTCCAGTTATAAGATAAACAAGTCCTGGGGATGTAAGGTACAGCATAGTGACTATAGTTAATAATACTTCACTGTATATTTGAAAGATGCTAAGAGAGTAGATCATAAAACTTTTCATTGCAAGAAAAATATATTTGTAATTATGTGGTGATGAATGTTAACTAAACTTACTGTGGTGATCATTTCACAACACACACTTATATCAAGTCATTATGTTGTACACCTAACACTAATGCAATGCCAAAGAAAAAAATGTTTAAACCACAGGGGGGAAAAAGCGTGACAAACAACAGAAAGAGCAAGGAAAAGCATGGTAAATATAAAGTACGAAAGAGGATAATAGGAAAATATCCAAATACGTTAGTAATCACAATAAATATAAATGGAAGAAATTCATTGATAGAGCATCAGGTTTGTTAAAATGCAGGTATAAGCTGCTTAAGAGAGACAAAAATGTTAAAACTGAAAATGTAAAAACATGTAAGTCTAAAAGAATTTATTGGGGGAAAAGTGGATCACATCATGAGGACAAAAAGTATACAACTAAGAACATATAAAAATTCTAAACTTGTACACACATAATAACAGTCTCAGAATACAAAATGAAAATAGGTAAAATTACAAGGAAAAAATTTAAATACACTGTCAAAGGGAGATTTCAAAAAAAATTACCTCAGTAATTAACAAGTGGGAAAAAAATAAAGATATAAAGATCTGAAAAATACAAATATAACCAACCAGTTTGATCTAGTGTATATGTGTATAGACAATTACATATAAGTAATCTATTAGCTATTATATTTATTTTAGATATTATATCTGCTGGATACATGGATATCTATTATAGATAGATTTTATATACATATATATCTATTATTAAAATAACAGATATCGGGGCACCTGGGTGGCTCAGTGGGTTAAAGCCTCTTCCTTCGGCTCAGGTCGTGATCCTGGGGTCCTGGAATTGAGCCCCACATCAGGCTCTCTGCTCAGTGGGGAGCCTGCTTCCTCCTCTCTCTCTGCCTGCCTCTCTGCCTGCTTGTGATCTCTGTCAAATAAATAAATAAAAATCTTAAAAAAAATAAAATAAAATAACAGATATTTACAATAGATATTATGATATATAGAATGTATAGATAGATCTGAAATACATATAACAAGATTTTAAGATCTGATAACCCTGAGTAGTGGACACAAGGATATATGATATACCATTCTCCAAACTTTACTCATACTTGCTAAATTTTATAAAGTTTTTAAATTAATAATTATTCACAAAAAAATCTGAACTTGAACACTAAGGCTGAACTCCCCATTTTGGCTTCTGCAGATGCCTGACACTGAACAGCAGACGAACAACAGATGAACAACAGCAGACGCTCCCTCCCTGCACAAAATCCCCATCCTAAGAAAACATCGTAGCAACTAGGATGGTGAGGAAATAAGAGTCAGAGGGCACCTACCTGGCTGGCTCTGTGGGCAGAGCATGTGACTCTTAATCTCAAGGTCGTGAGTTCAGGCCCCACTGGGCAGAGAGCTTGCTGGAAGGAAGGGAGGAAAGGAGGAAAGAGGGGAGGGAGGAAGGGGACTGAGAATGTACTCAGGTAAAGGGGATACTTACTCAGGTAAGGGGGATACAGTATATATTAGAGCAGAGATTCTCAACCCTGCTTTCTCTACAACATATCTGAGAAAGCAGGATCACATTTGAAAAATAAATGAACACAAAACATGGGAGGGTAAATCTGGTCCCTGCTCTTCCCTCTTGGTGAAGAAGCAGGTGTTTGTTTGATCTGGGTATTAACCAGTACCAGTGTGAGGATAAACAGGAAGGCATGCCCCACAGGCCTGATTTCTGCTTTCTTTGAATTGCTCAACACTTCGTATGTCGCTGCTTGGCATTAAATTGACCTCAACTCTTGAGCCAAGGCTGGCCCTTCCCCAGACCGGTATAAAGATTCAGACTTTATTCCTTTTTGTAGTTCCTCCAGTGCCCACTGAGTGTCTCACACAAAACAAATGCTTCAAAAAAAAATCCTTCCTCAAAGCTGGATATTAAAAGAGACTTTTGAAAATACTAAAAAAATGAATCTGTTTAAACTGTAGCACTAGGAATGCACATTTGGGTCATAAAATCGTAAAGAAACATAAGTTTATTTATGCCCAATTTTTGTCGTTACTATAAATGTACGGGCAGTGTGTAATTTTGGAGGAAATAAGGAGGCTGTGACTGGGATGGGGCACATGGAAGCTTCTTGGTGGCTGAAGATCTCTTTCCATTCCTTTTTTTTTTTCTTTTAAAGATTTTTATTTCTTTCTTTATTTGACAGAGAGAGAAAGAGCACAAGCAGGGGGAGAGGCAGAGGGAGAAGCAGATTCCCCACCAAGAAGGGAGCCTGGGATCATGACCCAAGCCCAAGGCAGACAGTTAATTGACTGAGCCACCCAGGTGCCCCATGGCTTCTGCTCTTAAACAAATGAACTGTAAACAAACACAACATTTTTAAGACAATCGGAGATTTGAACCATAGTTGAATACTTGTTGATGTTAAAAAATCTTATTAAGTATTTTAGCTGGGATAATGGTATTTTGGTTACTTTTTTTTTTAAAGATTTTATTTATTTATTTGACAGACAGAGATCACAAGTAGGCAGAGAGAGAGAGAAGCAGGCTCCCCGCCGAACAGAGAACCAGAGGCGGGACTCGATCCCAAGACCCTGGGATCGAAGACAGAGGCCTTAACCCATTGAGCCAACCAGGTGCCTCTACTTTCTTTTTTTTAAGTGTATCTTGGGGCAGCTAGGTGGCTCAGTCAGTTAAGTGTGTGACTCTTGGTTTCTGCTCAGGTCATGATCTCAGCATTCAGAGATGGAGCCCCTTTTCAGGCTCTGTGGAGTTTGCTTTGCATTCTCTCTTCCTCTCCCTCCTGCTCACTCTCTCTCTCTCAAATAAATAAATAAAATATTTTAAAAATAATAAAATAAAAATAAGAGTATCTTTTAAAGGCACATATTAAAATATTTACCAAAAAATTCAATCTTGAATTTGTATCAAAACAGTAGAGCAAGGCAATTGGATATGGATACATAGATGAAATTAGATTGGTCATAAATGGATAATTGTTGAGTCTCATTACATTACATTCCTATTTCCCCTGCTTTAGTTTTACTTTTTAAAAAACAGCTTTATGGGGCGCCTGGGTAGCTCAGTCGATAAGCGTCTGCCTTTGGCTCAGGTCATGATCCCAGAGTCCTGGGTTTGAGTGCTGGAGCCCTACAACGGCCTGTTTGCTCAGCGGGGAATCTGCTTCTCCCTCTCCCTCTGCCCCTTCCCCTGCTTGTGTTCCCTCTCTCACTTTCTCTGTCAAATAAAATCTTAAAAAATAAAATAAAAATAAAAAACAGCTTTATGGAGTATAACACATATTAATACATTCTGTCAATTGTACATGTAAAATTTAATAATATTTTGTGAAAATTGATGTTAAATGATCCCACTTTTTAAAAAAGATTTTATTTATTTCTTTGGCAGACAATGATCACAAGTAGGCAGAGAGGCAGGCAGAGAGAGAGGAAGGGAAGCGGGCTCCCCGCTGAGCAGAGAGCCTGATGCAGGGCTCGATCTGAGGACCCTGAGATCATGACCTGAGCCGAAGGCAGAGGCCTTAACCCACTGAGCCACCCAGGCACCCCTAAATGATTCCATTTAAATGAAATGTCCAGAAAAGTCCTATTTGGAGAACAGAAAGCAGATCATTTAAATGGAATTGTGGGTAGGGCACCTGGGTGGCCCAGTCGGTTAAGCTACGGGTTCTTGATTTTGGCTCAGGTCATGATCTCAGGGTTGTAAAATGGAGCTGCAAGTCAGGCCAAGTGCTGGGCATCGAGCCTGCTTAAGATTCTCTCTCTTCCTCTCCCTCTGCCCCCCCCGCCCCCCCAAGATAAATAAATAAATCTTTTATTTTTTACTTTTTCTTAAAGATTTTTATTTATTTGAAAGAGTGAGCAAGGGGGTGAGGGTGCCTGGGGCACTAGCCGATGGCTCTGCATATGTTTGCCCCACGGTCTGTGTAGCTGTAGCTGGGCCCACCAGAGGACAGAGATAGCATAAAATCTCTGCTTTCTCTTTGTGTCTTTGCATTTTTTTTTTTTTTTTTAGGTTTACTTATTTATTTAGGTAACCTCTACACCCAACATGGGGCTCGAACTCACAACCCGAGATCAAGAGTCGAATGCTCTTCCAACTGAGTCCTCCAGGCCCCCCTGTGCCTTTGCATTATTTATTTATTTTTATTTTTATATTTTAAGATTTATGTATTTATTTGAGAGAGAGAGAGTGCTCGAACAAGCAAGGCCCGATCCCATGACCTGGAGATCATGACCTGAGCCAAAAGTCACTGCATCTTTAAAAATTACTGTGTCAGCCCTGTAACCCCATTCCTTGGTATTTTATAGTTCTCATTCAGGAAGAATTTGGAAGTCAGCACGACAGAGCTTTCTTCTAGTGAACGGCATTGGGGTCTCATGACTCAGTTTCCACCCAGTACTCTCTTGCTCCACTTGATTTTTTTGTCCTAAGTTTGTGTTTTTCCATCACCTAATGAGGGGGAAATCATCATTATGACCAGTGAACAATGGTGTGTCCACCAACCTCCCTGAAGATCCTGCTTCTATCAGCCTACTATAGGGTTGAGCAGATGACAAAGTGCTGGCAAATAAAACTTCTCATCTGAACTCACTCATTCATTCAACAAATATTTGATAACTAGTCCCAGTGTGTCCAGCACAGTTCTAGAAGCTAGGGATCTAGCAGTGAACAAAACGGAGAAAAGCTCCTGCCCTCCTGGGGACTCACATTCTACTGGGTATAGAAAGACAACCAACAAAATTCATCAATGTGTCAGGAAGAAGGATAAAAGGTAAGGCGGAGGAGGGCAACAGGGAGGACTGTGAACAGGAGGCAGCCGTGTTGAACAGGATGGTCAGGGAAGGTGACCTGTGAAGACGGGAGAGGTGAGGGAGTGCTCCAGGGGGCTACATGGAAAAGACGGTTCCAGGCTACAGCAAAGGCAAAGGGCACGGCCAGCATGCTCGAGGAGAGCCAGCGTGACTGCGGAAAAGGAGAGTAGGAGGAGCTGGAGTCACCACAGGATGTCCCCGCGTCTAGCTGAGATGGGGGACGCCGGGTCGGGGGCGCAGGAGCGGGTGGGCTGTGGGCGACCAGCCGCAGGGACGAAGCCGGGGAGCCGGTGGGTTTCCAGCCGCGCCGTCGTCAGCGTCCGGATGCTGACGCCTTTCTCCCACTTCGCCCGCCACTCGCTGGAGCAGCCTCTGAGGACCCAGAGCGGCGTCCCGGGGCCGGGTGGGTCACGTGGCCGCGAGCGGGCGCCCCCTGGCGCGAGGAGGGGAGCGGCGGCAGCGGCGGCGGCGGCGCGATGGCGGAGCCGGCCGGAGCGCGGGAAAGCGGGGAACCGAGCCAGCCGGGCCAGCCGGGCCGCCGGGCCCTGTACTTCTGCGGGAGCGTCCGAGGCGGGCGCGAGGACCGGGCGCTGTACGGGCGGATCGTGTCTCGGCTGCGGCGCTTCGGGGCGGTGCTCACGGAGCACGTGGCGGCCGCCGAACTGGGAGCGCGCGGTGAGGCGGGAGGCGGGGCGCGGTGAGGCAGGCGGGTCCCGCCCCGGTACCGAGATTGCACAACCCCCTCTACCCCCGCCTCGGCGGCGGCCGTCCCATAACCGGCCGCGCGTCCCCCTGGCCCGGAGCCCTTCCCCCCCACCCCCGTCCAGCCGGGAAAGGGAGCCGGGACTCGGGCAGCTGGGGTCCCAGTGAGCTTGCGGTCGGGAGCCCGGTTTCCGCATTCAGTTCTCTTGACTTGAGTCATTCCTGGAGAACTTTCTTCCCCTCTTTCCAGGGACCGAGCAGGGAGGAGCAGAATGGGAATGAATGGGGCTGCGGCAGCCCCGCTTCACCTGCCCGCACCTGCTCCCCCACCTAAGACAAAGCTTATCCTCCTGCTTCCCCCTTGGCGGTCAAGGTATCCGCCCTCTCTTGGACCCCACGGACCCGACCACCATCTCTCTCACGCCCTCTCATCAGGCTGTTAACTTCCTGGCTGCTGGGTCTTTCTGAAGCGTGGTTTTTTGTTTGTTTGTTTGTTTTTTTTAAAGATTTTTTTATTTATTCATTTGGCAGATAGAGATCACAAGTAGGTAGACAGGCAGAGAGAGAGGAGGAAGCAGGCTCCCCGCTGAGCAGAGAGCCCGATGTGGGGCTCGATGTGGGGCTCGATCCCAGGACCCTGGGATCATGACCTGAGCCGAAGGCAGAGGCTTTAACCCACTGAGCCACCCAGGCGCCCCTGAAGCGTGGTTTTGATCAGTTTTGGTCTGGAATCTCCGCGACTCTTCTAGTTTGGAAAGTTGTGCCTAGAACTCTCGTGCTTCTGCTCGGAAAACCTTGGAAGTGCTTTCCCCTCGGCAGACCCAGGAGCGGATCCAGGATTTGTGGGATCTAATGCAATTTTGGAGAACTCTTTTAAAAAGGTGTGATGTAGTTTCTGGAATGTTGGTGAGGTTGGAGTCCAGAGTCCGCAGCCAAGAAAGAATTCTTGAAATGGCTCTGGTGCAACAAGGTGATTTTATTAGAGCGCAGGGACAGGGCCCGTGGACAGAAAGAGCTGCTGCCCTGGGGTTGTGAGGAATGGCCGATTATAGACTTGAGAGTTGGGGAAGGTAAGGAAAAAGGAAGGTGTCCAAGAGGACTTTGACATGCTGAGGAAGATACCGAAGCCGTTGTCAGGCTAAGGTGGTTTTTCCCCTGTAGCGGAGCATTAAGACTGTTGGGAGCTTCCTGGAGGAACGTTATACTCTGCCTGCCTCAATTACTTGCCAGTGGGCTGCAGATTATAAGGACATTTAATTTTTACCTACATTTCCTTTACCTTTGTCTCCCACCTGGCTGTGGAGGGGAGTGTGCAGCTCGGGCTCCAGAAAATTGAGTTATGGGTCTCCGGAAGCTAAGTTATTGATTCAAATCCTTTTTTTTTTTTTTTAAGATTTTATTTATTTGACAAAAAGAGATCACAAGCAGGCAAAGAGGCAGGCAGAGAGAGAGAGGAGGAAGCAGGCTCCCTGGTGAGCAGAGAGCCTGGTGTGGGGCTTGATCCCAGGACCCTGGGATCATGACCTGAGCTGAAGGCAGAGGCTTTAACCCACTGAGCCACCCAGGCACCCCTCGAATGCTTTTTTCTTGTGAATCACTAAGACATTGGTAAACTGAGGGGAGACTCCTGCCCTAATAGGGGTCCCTATTAGTTCACCATATGTGTTTCCTTCCCTTAGTTTAGGACAGCCGGGAGTGCCTGAGGAAGGCCACACCTATCCCACCCGGGAGTGGGGAGCGCAGGGGTTGGCCCGTGTCAGCTTGTGCTCTGTCCTCTGCCTGCCTTCTGCTCCCTCATCAAGTGAAATCACCGAACAAAATTGCTAGGGCACTGGAAAGGGCCTGTGCGAGTGCCGGGCCCTGAAGCTTAAGGTTCTTTGGTTTCAGGGCATGTCCTTTCCACCCCCCCCCCCACCCAGTGGTTCTGGAACTTTAGTTTGCTCCAGTGTAGTCTGAGGGAACTTGTTCAAAATGCTGGCTCACAGCAGTCTGGGCTGAAGGCTTCGGGTGTATTTTTAACAAGCTCTCCAGGGACTTTCCTCTGATTCAGGCAGTAACATTTCGCCAAGCCAGGACTGAGAGCACCTCTGACCCCAGTAAGAGCACCTTTCCTCTACCCTCCTTCCCAACCCCTCCTATTGGTTGTGCATTGTATCAAAGTTTGGTGGGGCTCACCATTGCCTGGAGAGCTGGTAGAGCGGCCAGGAGTCCTATCAAGCTCTCAGCCGATGCCGATGCCGGCACCCGCTGAAGCCGGAGTTGGGCTCTGGTTGTTCAGCCTTTGTTTGCCCGGCCAGTCTCTTGCTTCTGCCTGCCATTTCCACCCTGCACCCCAGGAGGCTAGTCCTCCTCCTCTCCATCTCTGATCCCTGGCCCACAGTGAGGTATAGTCCTTCCCGTAGTCTCCTCCGTATCCCTCATCCGACCCTGATCACATCCCTCCTGGAAGTTTTCTTGTGGCTATTCCATTTCATCCTTTCCCTGGAACCTTAGTTTTGGGTGGGTCCTCAGAGGTCACTTAACATGCCTTCCCCCCACCCTGCCTGCGCTGGGCAGATATGGGAGCTGCAAGGGTAGAGGAGAGGTACTGAGTGCTGAGGACCAGGCAGGCAGGGACTTGGCCTTGACCAGCTTTTCCTCCTCCACAGGAGAAGAGGCTGCTGGGGGTGACAGGCTCATCCATGAGCGGGACCTAGCCTGGCTGCAGCAGGCAGATGGTGAGCACTTCCCCCTCCTGCCCACAAACTCCTCTGGGATGTTAGGTCGTCTCGACAGGCCTGTGGTCCACACCAGGAAGGGAGTTCCCTCCTCACCACACCCAGACTCTCATCCACCCCTTAACAAGCCCCAGATACCAAGCCCCAGTCTCGTGTTTCTTCCCAGTGGTGGTGGCCGAAGTGACCCAGCCGTCATTGGGTGTGGGCTACGAGCTGGGCCGGGCTGTAGCCCTCAACAAGCGGATCCTGTGCCTCTTCCGTCCGCAGTCTGGCCGAGGTGAGCGCTCCAAGCCCTGGGTGGGCCCTCCTCCCCCCCAGCTTTCTGCACACCCAGCCCTGGAGGGCTCTGAGGACAGTGCCTACCCTGGAAACAGGACAGGGACAGGGAAGGGAGCGGAGACGGGGAGCTTCACCTCCCTCCGCCCTTCCTTCCCAGTGCTTTCAGCCATGATCCGGGGAGCGGCAGACGGCTTGAGGTTCCAGGTGTTGGACTACGAGGAGGGCCAGGTGGAGGCCATGCTGGATCGCTACTTTGAGGGTGACCCTCTCTAGCAGGTGGCTGCCTCCCCTGACCCAGCTGCTTGACTTAACCCCACTTTGTTAATTCTTCTCTGCCCTCGTACCCCTCCTACCTCTTAGCCCCAGTACCAAATTAAAAGTTATGTTTAAAATTCTACCTCTGTCTATAGGAGTGATGGGGCAGGACAGGTCCTCAGGATTATCCTTTTCTTTCCTGCTTCACTTCAAGATGTAGAGAGATCCATTAACATTCTGTAGGCCCCAAGAGAGAGTACTTCCTAATGCCCTCAGACTCCTGCGAGGAACATTCAAGAGTTTGGAGGAAGGCTGGCCCAGGGTGGGGTGGGGAGGGGTGTTTCTCGGCCTCCTCTGCCACTGGACGGGGTCTGGAGCAAGTGGGCAGGCCTACACCTGGCCCTGGACCATGGAAACTTTCATTTCCCCTTGTCAGCTTAGGTCAAATGGGTCTGCTTTGGGCCTTCCTGAGAACACAAACGTCTGGAGGCCCAAAAGAAAAGTGAAGAATGAGGGTTGGGGGTATGTAGAGGGAGCGGGGAGCTGACACTAGCCTTTGGGGATGCAGCTGCACAGCCTGCTTCCAGAGAAGTACGTGGAAAAAAAGTTTATTCAGTAAACAGAAGGTATTACAGACACTGGGAATCGCCTCCCCCAACGATGGCAGGAAGGGGCGACCTCACCCCTCAGCCCCCACGACTCTGGTGTGGCTCCAGGTGTTCCCTATGTCCTGCCCCTCAGTCATAGGCATCATCCTCTTCTTCGTCACCGAAGAAGAAAGTGTCTCGGTACAGGTTCTCAGACTCTTCATCATAGGAAAAGCTGTCGTTGTCCAGCTCCTCATCAAACTCATCCTGCTGCCACTCAGGGACATCATCCTCATCATCGTCGTCCTCCTCCTCCTCATCCACCTCCAGCCCTGGGGACCCCTGAGGCCTGGGGAGGGAGGGAGCCACAGTCAGCCCTGTGAAGCCACACCTCTCCCAGGCCCCTGTGGCGCTCCGCCCACCCTACTCACTGACTGCCAGGCACGTTGGATCCTTTTGCCTCTTGGGCCTCTAACGATGGGCTCTGCAGACCGACCCGGAAGTCCTGGTGAGGAGCCAGGGAGATGTGGGAAGTCAGAGAGTGGAGGAGGACCTGGACCTGGACCTCTGCCCAGCATTCCTTCACCCACCGTTCTCTGCCAGCCTCCCAGGTGCAGGTCCCTCGCTCAGGTGCTCCCACCTCTTCTCCCTCCCACATCCTGAGACTTCATGGCCCCAAGTCTGTGTGTCACAGAACTTGGGCAGTCTCTGAAGACACCGGTCATGCCGGCGAGGCACCCCACCTCCGTGCTTCAGGACCTAACAGTGTCTGTTCCTGTCCTGTCTGCCCAAGTTATTTACTCCTCTGTGAGCTCCCCAAGGGCAAGACTCCTCGTTTAGACTAACATCAATGTATTAGAGCCAGGAAGAACCTCAGTGGATCCCCATTCCAACATCCCACTTGGGAAGTACTGAAAAGTTCCCAGGGGTTCTGAAGAGCGAGCAGAGCATCACAGCAAATACCCTTACTGTGGGCTATTGGGTAGCACTCGCCAGGCGGGACGGAGCCGCAGCCGCATCCAGCGGGCAGGCCTAGGAGCTGGGTGCGTGCCCAGGTCTCCAAACAGCTGCCTTTCCTTTTGGATCCCCGCCCACCCCAGGGCAGGGGCTGTGCGGGGCCCAGGAGGCCCCAGGCTGGCCTCGCACCTGGGCAGAATGCTGCAGGATAGCCAGCAGCCTCTCCTGGATCCTCCGGAGCAGCTCCAGGCCCGTGCTGAGGCAGTCGGAGCGCAGCAGGCGCAGGGACGAGCCCAGGTCTCCACACCGCAGCAGAGTCTCCTCTGCAGAGGGGGCAAGCCACAGGGGCTCCCTCCCTCCTTTGCTTCCTTCAACTCCTTCCTTAGACCACCTAAGTCCCACCCGCACCTACCAGGCAGGGCTCTAGACTAGACACTCATTCTTGTGGGGCCTCCATCCCCACAAGATGGGAGGCAGGAAGCAGATGGTAATCTAGTGGGCAGGTGAAGGCCTGCGCCCTTAGGCACCTCATGCCAAGCACCCCATGCCTTCATACCTGAAGTATCGCTGGTAGTGATCAGGCTGGGACGAATGAGGAGGTGGAGGACCGCCCAATGGGGTAGCTGGGCTGGGGGGCTGTTTTGCCACTGTTTGCTGGGAGGGGATGCTGGGGGTGGGGGTGGGAGGCGGGGGTGGGGAAGGAGTCATGGTGGGGTGCGGGCGCACCGAGGAGTATCTGCAGGGCATTGGTATGCAGCTCCAGGTTCTCGGTCTGCTGCTCCACCACGTCCATGTGCTCCGTGTCCTGGTTGTAGAAGCTGTACACGCAGGCATAGGCCAGCACCTGTGGGAGCCCAAGTCAGCCCTTTCCTTGCTGAACCTCAGTACTGCCTCCCTCCCCGCCCCCCTCCCTCCCTCCCCGCCAGAGCCCCTGGCCCCATCACCACCCCACCCCCCCCCACCCACCTCCCACCCCGCCCCCGCCCAGTCCCACCACCTTGCGGGCCTGCTCCAATCCCCGGCAGGCGTCACTGAGGAAGGTGAAGGATCTGGGGGGTGGCACCTCGTGGATGGCAGACATGCGGTTCCGCAGGCTCAGGGCGAACTCCTGTGCAGGGGTGAGGTAGATCAGCGCCGCAGGCAGCCCTCCCCACCCATTCAGAACAACTCAGCACCCACACGATTGGGATCTGGAGCCCCTGCCCCGCCCTCCACCCCAGCCCTCTGACCTTCTCACCCACACAACTGTTTCCTCCCTGCTCACCCGGGCCTGGTGATGGAAAGTACATCTCTCATTATAGTCCTGAAACCGCTTCTCCTGGCGAGCTGCTCTGCTAACCTGGGAAGGATGGGTTGAGAGGGAGGGCTCTTGGGCACTTTGATGGGCAGGGTGGGGCGAAGGCACCCTGCATACAGACCTTCAGACGCTTCACCCAGACCTTTCCATCTAATCCTAACTCTGGGAAGTAGGTCACATTATTCTCCCCCTCTGCAGGGGAGGATGCCAAGGTGTGGGCACAGAAACCAGCCCAAAGCCACCTACTAAGCAGGGGTGCCGGGCTCTGACGCGAGGCATGGGCTCTGCTTGGCTCTGGCCTGGTGCCTCTGGGAATGCACAGCCCTCCCAGGACAGAACTCCCAGCACGTGTCGGCCCAGGTGGCTTCGGTCTTCACACAGAGCCTCCGTCCCAACAGTTGTTCGGCTGCCCAGGACACAGAGCCATCTCTGCCCAGGGCCTGCAGCCACATCCCATCCTGGCTGTGCTGGGGCCCCTGGCCCCGGCCTCAGCCCCTTACCATGGCAGAGCAATTGTAGTAGTCTTTGTGATTTGGCTTCCAGGACTTGAGGCAGCGCCAGCAAAATCCATGGTTGCATTTGGCACAGGTCATGCTATGGAGGAAGGCTGGTCAGAGGGCTTCTGCCCTGGGTCAGGGCCACACCGGGAGCCCCCAGATGAAACCTGGAGCCCCCACCGAACCCGCCCTGGCCCCTCTGTGCCCTAACAGTCTCTAACCTCACCAAGCCCTAGTGAGTGCACCCGAGCTTCCCAGCCCCATGCGGTGCAGACTTAAAAATAGGGGAAGGAGTGTTAAGGAGCAAGAGTCACTGGAGGGCACCAGGACCAGGCTGAGTAACTGCTGTCCTCTGCTCAGCTCTCTGGTGAGCCCCATGGGCCCCCTGCCCCCATACCACCAGGCCTCCCACCTTGTCCCATGCCCTCTGACCCCCCTCAATGCCCGCAGTACCCCCTCTTACTGCAGACACCCTTCGTTCTTCTCGATGGGAGCCTGGCAGCTAGGACAGCGCTTGGAGATGAGCTTGGCCAGGTGCTTGCTCTGGGCCTCCACGCTCATGCCGTCATAGTACCCGCCGTCGTCGACCCACTGGGACATGTGGCTGCAGCTGGCGGGGTAGTGTGCCTAGAGCAGGAGGGGGCAGGGAGGACATGGCTGAGCCCTGAGCCCGGGGCCCAGGGTGGTGCCACAGGTGTGCAAGGGAGGGGGTCACATGTGGAGGCCTGCAGGGGGAGGAACAGAACTCGAGCTGGTGGCAAAGTGTAAGGACAAGGCGTAGCCTGTGATTGTATGTGTGTGTGTGTGTGTGTGTGTGTGTGTGTGTGATGGAGAGGAGTGCTGGCAGGGGAGGGGTGCAGGCTGTGCTCAGGGGCATGGCTAGGCAGGCACCCACCTCAGGGAAACTACAGTTGAAGCAGGAGGCCCAGCCACACTTGGAGCAGGTGGTCCCACAGCCCAGGCCCTGGCGGCACAGGATGCGGTCGCAGCCCTGGGGGTTGGTGCACCAGGTCAGGTTGGAGCAGCTCTCCACGTAGCCGCGCAGGAGGGCCTTCTCGTACTGTGGGGACACAGACGCCACCCGGTGAGGGCCCGGTTCTCCAGGACGCCATACATCCATAACCACCACCCCTCCCCATCCCACCCCATGCACATCAGTCCACTCCCTGGGGCCCATCGCTCTGGCTGTGCAGCACAGCCTCCCACAGAAGAGGGGCTACCTTGGAGATGACGTCCGGTGAGGAGACAATGGCCCGGATGAAGGCTCCGGTGGGCTGCGCGGGGCAGTCAGCAATGGGGCAGGTGCAATTCAACACAAGGTTCTGCTCAATCCGAGTTGTCAGATACTCATTCCAGCAAGACTGGCGGGGGAGGGAGGGGCTGCTCAGGGACAGCAGGGGAGCAGCAGAGGACACTGGTGTCCTGGTAAATCACCTAGCACCCATCCCTGACAATGCGGAAGGCCAGGGACGACCCTGCTCCAGAGCCACCTCACAACGGACCCTAACCTTTCTGGCTTCTGTGGGCTTCCTGGGATTGGCCCAAATCACAGCTGCCTTTGAGAATGTGTTGGTCAAGATAGTGACCTCATTTTCATTATTGCTGGGATGTACATGGAGGGAATGGGTAAATGAACCAAGAAACAGGAGATGATTCAAGTGCCAAGAAGGACTTGGAGAAAGCAAGAAGGTTGGAGAGGAAGGAGGCCTAGGGGCCACAGGGTGCCTTTCCCCCACCAGGTGGCTGGCCTTGGAAGCTATGAACGTTGCTGTGGCCTCTCCTCCCAGCTCCATCTGCTCGCCTGGCTCCTCGGTGCTCCCATCTCCCCAGACTCAGCCTCTTCACAAATAGCCTTGCCCACCGCGTCCCCCCAGTCCCAGTCACCCATGTCAGAAGCCTCAAGTCTCTCGGATCTTTTTCTAGCTCCCACGTCACTGCACCACCCTAAACCAGGCCCTTATCTCCTCACCCCTAAACTGCAGCAGGAGCTTATCCCCATAAATGCTCTTCCTACCCCGATCCCTCCTCCATGTAATCCCCGCTTGGTTCAGGCGTGATCAGCAGCCTGCACCTCCTAAAATACCCCATTAATGACTCCCTTCCTTCCCACTGCCGAGTGTACAGAGTTTTCCAAGATGGTGCATCTAGACCCCGAGGGGACCCCCTGGTACCAAAGCTCCAGGGTAAATGGAAAGTGCCTTACTCGGACTATTTCTACTCAAAGCAAAGCACTAAACAGAATAAAACAAAACCCTTTTTATAGTGAAAGAAACCCAGATAAACTAGGAAGTTGAATGCAGAATTCCTGCATTTTTGAGATAAAACAGGAAAATGCTCCAAGTTCAGACCACACACTTGCAGGCACACAGGGTCCTTTAGGGCATAGAGGCCTAAGACTGGCCTCTCAGTTTGGAGCCCATCCCACTTCCCTAAAGAGCCTCTGCTGTAGGCTTGCTGTAGTTTCTGCTGTCCTCCCTGTCCAGCCCACCTGGAATGCAGTCTCCAGCCCATATCCCCCTCCTGCCTCGGCCAACCCTGCCTGTCACTCAAGGCTCACACGCAAAAGCCTCCTCGGACAGCCCCAAGCCCTAGGATTTCCCTTCTCTTGAGTTCTCTTGCATTTTAAGATGCTGCTCAGCTGTAACTTATTCACCGGCTCCTCCTTGACTGGGACTTCTCCAATGAGTCTGTTTTCCCCAGGCTCCCGGTCTCTACAACTCTGTAGGGGGGTCTGTGTGGCCCAGCACCCTGGGCCAGCTTCTGTTTCCCTGTGGGATGCTAGCCAGGCCACTCCACTTAATTCCAAATTCCCCTGTCCAGGCCCAGACAGGTGTCCAACAAAAAGCTCAAATTTCACATGGCCAGAACAGAATGAATTTCCCTTCAAAAACCTGCCCTCCACACCAAGCCCCACCCCAACATCTTGCTCAACTCAGTAGAGAACACATCTCGGCCACCCAGATGCTCCGGTCAGAACCCAAGAAGCACCCTTGAGTCCCTTGTCCTAAGTCCCACGTTGGCTCAGCCGAGTCCTGTCGGCTCTGCCTCCTGATGTACCCTAACCCGTCCACTTCTCTCTTCACTGCTGACCCTGGGCCAAACTCCCACCACCTCCTGGCTCTTGGTACAACAGTCTCCCAATGGGTGCCCTGCTTCCACGTCTGATCTGTCCAAGCCTTTCTTCCACACGCAGTGATCTTTTCAAAAATATAAATCACATCCTTCCTATCACTATCCTGCTTAACCCACCGTGGCCTTCTGTAAAGTCAAGCCCACTGTCTGCCGATCCCAACACAACTGGGCCCCCATCTCCCTCCGAAATCTCTCCTTTGGCTGTCCCACCACAACACCGTGCTTTAGCTACCAGGCTCAGCTTCTTCGCATTGGCTGTCCCCTCTGTCTGCCATATTCTTCCCTTAGATAGTCCCCTCCTCAGGATGGCCTTCCCTGACATCCCCAATCTGAAGTCCCTGACTGGCCCCTCCCCCACTCCTCAACTCAGTCACTTCTTGTGACGTGACCCAGTTGTATTTCCTTCCTGCACTTGTCATGAAAGTGTGAGGGAGGGCCCTGGAGCAAGACCACCCAAGTCCGAATCCTGACCTTGAGCAGGTGACCTCTCTTCCGGGCGCCTCCATCTATCTCCAGCAAAAATACCTACCTCACACGACTACCATGGAAATTAAGCAAGATAATGCATGTATGACATTGGAATGTCCCAGAACATGTCCCCCGTAAGTATTAGCTGCTTGTATTATTAGCTCTTGGGTCATTTCTTGCTTGCATTTCCCCACCCCCTCACACAGCACCCAGTGCTGTGCATACAGTGAGTTCGTGACAAATATTAATTGAACAATAAAGTGAAAGCAGAAAGGAAATAATTAAGAACCTGGAGAAAGGGAGCATAGGCAAAGGTGTGAGAAGAATAATGAAGCCGAGAAAAAGGAAGGACAAAAAAGTACCCGTATACACGCCTGCCAGCACGCATGTCCCAGATCACCCACCCCTGTGGGGACGCTGGTGGCAGAGCAGCTAGATTCATGGCAACAAGCATCCTCATCCTGTTAAGTTGAGGTATTTGGGCTTAGCATCAGTTCTAAGAGCTGTGAGGCAGGGAACATACGACACTCAGCACCCCAGCTCCCTTCACCTCGACCCCTCCTCCCCAGCACTGAGCACCACTCACTCCCCATCTACAGCCTTCTCTGCTCTGCTTCACAGTGGCAACACCTGGCTTCCAGTAATTCCCCCTACTTCCATGCTGTTCTCTGGTTTACACCATTTCTTTCATTTTTATGTTCAATGAGAATATACGGTAAGTGCTGATGTTCTGTGATAAACAGACTTGGTGATCAGGAAACCATAAACCTACGGTCATCACCAATTTACTAACACATCTCATTTATGAAGCACCTTGATGTACAGTTTACATGTGTGCATCATCTATCTACCTATTGTTCTCAAACTCGGCTGAACACTGGAATCACCTGCATTTTTTAAAACTCGAGATGTGGGGCACCTGGGTGGCTCAGCAGGTTAAGCCTCTGCCTTTGGCTCAGGTCATGATCCCAGGGTCCTGGGATGGAGCCCCACATCAGGCTCCCTGCTCAACAGGGAGCCTGCTTCCCCTTCTCTCTCTGCCTGCCTCTCTGCCTACTTGTGATCTCTGTCTGTCAAATAAATAAATAACATCTTAAAAAAAAAAAAACCCTCTAGATGTCTAGGGACACCTGCGTGTTTCAATTGGTTAAGCATCCAATTCTTGATGTCAGCTCAGGTCATGATCTCAGGGTCATGGGATTGAGCCTTGTGTTGAGCTCTGTGGTCAGCACAGAGTCTGCTTGGTCCCTGCCCCCCACTGTCTCAAATAAATAAATAAATAAATAAATTCTTTAAAAAAATAAAGTAAAAAATTAAAAAATGTAAAAAAGTAAAATAAAATAGAACTACAGATGCTTGGGTTTCACCTCAAGATTCTGATTTAACTGGTCTGGGTTATAGTTTGAGCATGAGGATTCTTTTTTTTTTTTTTAAGGGTCAGGGGGAAAGGGCAGGGAGAGAATCCCAAGCAGGCTCCATGCCCAGCATGGAGCCCAATGCGGGACTTGATCTCACAACCCTGAGATCATGATCTGAGCCAAAATCAAGAGTCGGATGCTCAACTGACTGAGTCACCCAGGCGCCCCAAGCATGAGGATTTGTAAAAGCTCCCAGTGATTCTAATATGCAGCAAAGCTTTACAGCCACGGATCCCTATCGCTGGACCCCGACAACCACCCTTCCCCTTCCAAGTGTTGAGGCTGAGGCACCACTTACAGATGACAAAACCAGTATGAGAGGGACTAAGTGGGCTGTCCAACACTGCCCCAGCTAGGAGATGGCAGTGCTGGGGCAGAACACCGGAGCTGCCTAGGAACTGTGCTAGAGGTGGAAAACCAGGGGCCACCGAGAAGCAGGCGGGGCCTCACCTTACAGCAGTAGTGCCTGCAGCACAGGGAGGGCAAGTCGTCATCAGGCTCCAGCGGGCTGACACACACAGGGCAGTGGTCAGGGCGTGCAGGGGCGCCCTGGGCCTGGGGTACGCACAGCCCAGCCGCCAGCAACAGGGGCTCAGGGTTATCACTGTAGCTCTGCAGCAGCTGTTCAGCACCCCAGTGGGAATGAGCCAAAAGATGCTGAGCCACATCTGGCTCTAGGTTCAGCGTCTCTTGCACCTGCCGTACGGTCTGCTCCATCAACCCTTCGACCTCCTGGGGGCTCATGGTGCGGCCTGCAGGCAGCTGGAGAGATGCCAGCGCAGCTACGGCTTCTGGGCTTGAGGGGAGAGAAGAGGCAGCCATCAGTCTCCCTGCCCTGCTCATCTACTAAATGAAACCCACCCTCCCCCAGCCCTCAGCTCCTCACTTGTGCACCCCTGCTTGTACATGCTTAACCAGCCTCAGGACGACCACCCAGACCCACTGTCAGAGCGTGGCTCTCCATAGAAGCATCTGTAAGTGAGGGCTGAGGCTGGCTGTCACAGTGATTCGGGCATTCCAGGAATCTGGTGGGCAGGCATCAGGATGCTAGGTGTGGACGGGATCCCCACAGTGGATGGGATGATCCCACTGTAAACCCCACCCCAAACACCTGCAATCCATCTGGTGAGAAACCAGTGTCTACAGCCTTACTTCTCCAAGTATGGGCCAAGGACCAGCAGCCTGCATGTCACAGGGAGCTCTACTGAATCGGGATCTGCCTTTTAATGGGATCCCTGTGGTGTGTATGCAAGTGACTCCTCTAGAAAACTCACTTTACACACGGTGCAGAGGATAGGCATAAAAGCAGTGCCGAAACAACCTGTGGTGAACAGGATGTGATGGGACAAGCTTTAGGGGTGCCAGCTAATTAGGGGGATCCGACAGCAAACTCCTCTTGGAACGGGCTTCTTGAAAACTAGTTTGTACATTTCACGGAGCTGAGTGAGTCATCAGCACTCAATACGTATCTGTATGATATTCCATTTTTGCTTAGAATGAAAGACATCCATACAGGAGCTTGTGTTTGGGTCCCTTGCCTAAGGGCTGGCTCCTGGGGGATGGGAACAGCAAGGCCCCTGATCAGGAAGGAAATGACAGTGCTGACAAGGAAATGAGGACTGGCAAAGTGGAGAAACAACAGAGGCAGGAAAAACGGGGTAAGACAAAGAAATCAAGCATCTTTCCACCAAAGAGCCTGACTTTGGCACTAAACCTCCTCCGGACAGCGCCATCTGTCCTGGGAGCCCATCCCTCCCTACTGGCTTGAAGCCCTTGCAGCTGGGGAACGGGACTGAGAACAGCTACCTAGGCTTGGAGGTCTTGGTGGTCTGGCTGCCACAGAAGGGGACCTCTGCCTGACCCTGGCAAGGCCCCGTAGGCTCTGGCGTGGCATACGTCAGGATCTGGGGCCGGTCGTCACGCCGTTCCACATAGCCCTGGCCCAGGAGATGCAGGATGCAAGAAAGGACATCTGTACTAGTACAGGCCACGCCTCCTGCAACGGTGTGGCCCAGGCTTCCGGGGGGGTTTGGACCCTTCTGCCAGGCTTCCAGCACCTGGATGGGACAAGAGGAAACAGGCAGGCTACTTTTACCTAGAGGAGCCAGCCTGCCTGGGTTCGATGCTCGGCTCTTCCACTTACTAGCTGCGTGACTATGGATGTGTTACTGTCAGGCCTCACTTTTCTTCTCTGTCAAATGGGAATAATAGTAAATGATAAAACTAATACCGCCACCAACACTTATTCCATAAGACTGCTGCGCAGATTAAATGACTTAATCACACAAACTCTTGGAAGAGGGCCTGGCACATGGTGAACACTCATGTCTCATCTCTACCTTTTGTCTCGCTAAGTGCTCTGTCAGGAAGAGAAAACCCAGATGCAAATGTCACCCTAGAGTTCTCATACTGAGAGAGTTTACCTTCCCTTGTGATGATCCCTGGCTCTAAGCCTCAACCCTGAGCCTGACTCTCTCTGTCCCCTAACTTCACGGTCCCCTCTGCCTACCAGACAAACCAGCTGATCAATATGGAGGCCCTTTTCCCCATGGGCTTTGAGAATATGGACAAGAAGACAGCTCAAGAGATTCCTCTTCTGTTCCAGAGTTCGGCCCTCATCCTTCTCGACGTTCAAGTACTTCTGGGACGGTATCAACCACAGGGCCTCCCCACAGCGCTGGGGCCCAGGCGTCCGAAGCCGCAGCACACCTGGAACTCACTCCCAGTCAGTACCCGAGGCGGGGAAGGGAGAGGTGAGTGGCAGCAAAGGGGACCCCAGATCTTTCCCTACCACATGCCCACCATGAGTGCCCCATCCCCTAGGAGCAGCGGCAAAGCCCAGCCCCTGTTGACCTACCCCTGGGTGGAAAGCCCTGACCCTCGTGCAGGGTCAAAGGGCCACTGTCTGAGGTGAGCGGCAGAAGTGCCTGGAGCAGCAGCTCTGGAGTGAGGTCAGAATTCTTCAGCAGGGTCTCTACAGACACCTCCTGGTGAGGAGAAACAGGGGCGGTCAGGAGTAGAGAGTCAGAGGAAAGGAAAATAAGAGGGGGAAGGCGGGAAGAAGGGGCAGAGTTTAGAACAGTGGCAGACAGGGGGAAGAGAAGACAGAGGCCGAGAAGCTGAGGCACCTCTGTCTGATTGAAATACAACAGCAGCCACATCTGCACAGTGGACACATGCAGGGTCTGGTCCCCAAACTGCAGCTCGGCCTTTCCCAGCCACGTCCACTGCAGCCGCCGATGTGGTCCCATGTCCAGGACTGGATGATTCTGACCTGGGAAAGCACGGAAGAGTAGAGACAAAGAGCAGGGGAAACGAGGGGGTTAGAGGCTGAGGCCAGGGTGTACCATTAGTCAAGTTTCGCTCCTGCTGATCTCTGTGGGGAGGAGGGCCCCCAACAGAAGTAACCTGTCAAGCTTCCAGAGCTCAGACTCCTCTGTGCCTGCCTCCCTGGCGAGCCACAGGTAATCTGGGAGCCCACCCTGTGCTTCGCCCCACACCAGGCAGGCTCCACGAAAAACACGAGAGAAGAGACCTGGCTTTTGCCCTCAAGGAGCTGACAGTTTATAAAGACCCACTAGGCTGCGTCTCTTCCTCCTGCTGTGTTACAGCTCAGGCAAGATGAGCCTGGATATCCACTCTTACTAGAAAGCAAGGATGCTGTCAAAGCTGGACAGTATCAAAAGGAGAGAGTCTGAGAGGTGCTCTCTGGCCAAAGATGGGGCAGTGTGAGCATCAAGAAAATAATACCTGTGCTGGACTGAAACATATGAAATATTTTAAAATTCATGAGTTCATCATGACATATTTCTTTTAAAAAACCACACTGGCTATCTCTTCGGAGGATGCTAGAGGAACCAACACATTATTTTGAAAACTGGTTCAGAGTAAGGGGGAGGAGGAGAGAATCAAGCCTTTCCTATATAAACCATACTTCAGGGTAACCAGAAAGTTGAGAGAAAACATTTAACCTAATACAACAAAACCAGAATGGTGCAATCCGTAAACCCTAATGAAATGACAGCTGAGCAATGGCAACCAGTGACCGCCTTGTGAGAAGTTGACAGGAAACCATACATAATGTGCAGATCAGACTTGCAACACTGAAACCCACTGATCCATCTTAAAACATCCCAGAGACAGGTAAAAGGACACGCTACCACCTATGAAACGCTCTTGCCCCAGAAATCACACCCAAATTGGAATCAACGTCTATATCTAAATATCTGTTTTCCAGAAATGAAAGAGACAGAGGAACAGGCCAGAGGACATCACGTGGATACGTAGCAAAATCCACCCTGTGGATGACTCTGTGTGGCAAACAATCTAGTTTCCTCTATAGACAATTGCAAGGGAGCAAAAAAGGAAGGCAGGATCTATAGATTACTGGAGATGAAAGGTAAGAGCTCGATCAAATGAAGGTGTGGGCTTGGTGTAGATCCCCAATTAACAACTCATTTTGAAAACTTGAGGCAAAGGGGGGAAATATGGACACTTTACTGTCTGATATTAGGAACTGTTATTAATTTCTCAAAGTTTGATCACTATAGTGCCCTTGCTTTTAAAAACAGAATCCTTGGGGCACCTGGGTGGCTCAGTGGGTTAAGCCTCTGCCTTCAGCTCAGGTTACGATCTCAGGGTCCTGGGATTGAGCCTCGCATCGGGCTCTCTGCTTAGCAGGGAGCCTGCTTCCCCCCAACTGCCAGCCTCTCTGCCTACTTGTGATCTCTGTCTCTGTTAAATAAATAAAATATTAAAAAAACAAAACAAAACCAGAATCCTTAATCTTTTAAATTTGAGAACTGGGGAAAGTGGGTGGGGGGTGGGTGCCTGGGTGGCTCAGTGGGTTAAGGTGCTGCCTTCGGCTCAGGTCATGATCCCAGGGTCCTGGGATCGAGTCCTGCATTGGGTTCTCTGCTCAGCAGGGAGCCTGCTTCCCTTCCTCTCTCTCTGCCTGCCTCTCTGCCTACTTGTGATCTCTGTCTGTCAGATAAATAAATAAAATCTTAAAAAAAAAAAAAAAGTGGGTGGGGGGTACAGAAGAAATGAGATTGGCCGTGAATTGACCCACATGTACACTGGAATTTATTCTGTCTACTTTTTTAAAAAGGATTTATTTATTTATTTGAGAGAGAGAGGAAGAGAGAGCACACACAGAAGGAAGGGGAGACAGATTCCCAGTGAGCAGGGAGCCCGATGGAGGGCTCAATACCAGAACCCAGGGATCATGACCTGAGCCAAAGACAGATGCTCAGTTGACTGAGCTACCCAAGTGCCCCACATTGTCTACTTTTGCGTATGTCTGAAATTTGCCATAATAAAAAAAATTTTAAATGAGGGTGAAGGTAAGCCATTCTCAAAAACTGATAAAAGTTTTTCACCAATACTCCCTCAATGAAGAGACTTTTAAAGGATATACTTAGGAGGGGATACCTGGGTGGCTCAGTTGATTAAGCATCTGCCTTCAGCTCAGGTCATGATCCTAGGGTCCTGGGATCGAGTCCGCATCAGGCTCCTTGCTCAGTGGGGAGCCTGCTTCCCCCTCTGCCTCTGCCTGCCACTCTGCCTGCTTGTGCACACTCTCTCTCTCTGACAAATAAGTAAATAAAATCTTTAAAAACTAAAAAGAAAATTAAAAAAAAAAAAGGATATACTTAGGGAAGGAGACAGAACTCAGAAAGAAGGATCAAGATGCAAAAGGATTAGTTATAGAAGCAACTAGTATAATAGCAAATCTAAACACCAACCGAGTAAGACAGTGATAATAATGACTCTTTGGGAGGCAGGAAAAAAAAGATTGCCCTAAAATATCAAACAACAGTAACAATTAAGATGGGAGTGAGAGTTGCAGTTAAGATTTTCTATGGCCCTGGGGCGCCTGGGTGGCTCAGTTGGTTAAGCGTCTTCCTCCGGCTCAGGGCATGATCCCAGGGTGCTGGGATCAAATCCCACATCTGGCTTTCTGCTCAGTGGGGGTCTGCTTCTTCCTCTCACTCTCCCTCTCTATTCTCCCCCTCTCTCTCTCAAACAAATAACTAAATCTTTATTTAATTTATTTATTTATTTTTTAGTAAGAGAAGTTTATTATTTATTTTTAAGATTTTATTTATTTATTTGACCGACAGAGATCACAAGTAGGCAGAGAGTCAGGCAGAGAGAGAGGAAGGGAAGCAGGCTCCCTGCTGAGCAGAGAGCCCAATGTGGGGCTCAATCCCAGGACCCTGGGATCATGACCTGAGCCGAAGGCAGAGGCTTTAACCCACTGAGCCACCCAGGCACCCCATAACTAAATCTTTAAAAAAAGATTTTCTATGGTCCTTTTATTGCTTGGGAAGTTTGGGGAATGATATTAACAAGTCAAACATACAGGTTACAAACATAAGGGTAATCAACTACAGAAACAGAATATGTGACTTCCAAAACTGGTAGAGACAAAAAAAAAAAAGGAATTTAAAAAAATGCACAAAAATCCAAGGTAGAAATGTATCTATAAATGTGTTCAATTTATTATTCTTCTTTTAACTATATTCTTTTGTGTATATAAAATATCTAAAATTTAAAATTATAAGAAAAGTAAACTAAGATGTAAGAGCTTAGAGGCACCTGGGTGGCTCAGTGTGTTGGCTGGGCCTCTGCCTCAGCTCAGGTCATGATCCCAGGGTCCTCAGCAGGGAGCCTGCTTCCCCTCCTCTCTCTGCCTGTCTCTCTGCCTATTTGTGATCTCTCTCTCTCTGTGTCAAATAAACAAATAAGATCTTTTAAAAAGATCTTATTTTTTATTTTAAAAAAATAAAAATAAATAAAATGTACGAGCTTAGCAACAGAAGCCAAATATATCATTACTCGCAAAAATTATAAACACACTAAAATTGACAACTCAAAGGAGAGAGTGTTGAATAAAAAACAAATTCTAGGTATTTACAAGACACCTGCCTAAAATAAGATTATGGCAAACTTAAAAGTAAATGATACTGGGAGATATTCTGATGACAGCAGAATATAGCCATGGCTTTGGAAGTATCTCGCCAACAGATTGCTTATTAGTAGTGGCAAGGGGAAAATATTAACTATACAGTGGGGAGTCAACCCACCTCTTCATCAGGTTGTCAAATCCACATTACAAAAAGCAGCAGATGGAAATTGCATGCTTCCAAATGAAACACACAGAGGACATAATGTCACTTACTTAGGATTTTGGCCCGGAATGCATCACCTGAATCTAATTATGAGGAAATATACAAATTTAAAATGAAAAACATTTAGAAAAATTTAAATGGCTACACTTCCAAGGGTGTCAATGTTGTAAAAGACAAAAAAAAAAAAAGGCTAAGGTATTGTTTCATGTTACAGACACTAAAGTCATGACAACTACACATAATAGATGGTTCCAGACTGGACGCTGTCCTGGACTAAAAAATAATTAAATAAAAAATTCTGACAAAATTAGAACGTGGAAAATAAAGTATTACACCAATGTTAAATTTTAAATTTTTGAAACTGATAAATTAACTATTATGTAAGAGAGCACCATGATTCTTAGGAAATCTATATTCAAGTATTTAGAGGCAAAGGGCCAGTATATATGCAATTTACTGTCAGTGGTTTGGCGGAGAAAATGTGTGTGTGTTCGTGTGTGTGTGTAAATATACATTTTACAAATGTATATACACACAAAGAGCAAATGATAAAAGCAAATGGGGCAAAATGTTAGCAAAAGGTAAACTTGGATAAAGAGTACGTGAGTGTTCTCACGTGATGGGTGGCTCAGTCGGTTAAGTGTCTGCCTTCAGCTCAGGTCACCATCTCAGGCTCCCTGCTCAGCGGGCGTCAGCTCCTCCCTCTCCCTCTACCTCCCTCTGCCCCCACCCATCTCATGCGCTCTCTCTCGCTCTCTCTCTCTCTCAAATAAAGTCTTATTTTTAAAAAAAGAGTGAGTATTTTTGTATTATTCTTACCATTTTTCTGTAAATTTGAAATTATTTCCAAGTTAAAAATTTTTAAGTAAAAGGATAACTGAATTGTTCACCTAAAATGGTTAAAATGGAGGGGGCACCTGGCAGGCTCAGCCAGTGGAGCATATGACTCTTAAACTCGAGCCCCACACTGGGTGTAGAGATTACTTAAAAATAAAACCTTTAAAAATTGGTTCAAATGGGGGCGCCTGGGTGGCTCAGTGGGTTAAAGCCTCTGCCTTCGGCTCAGGTCATGATCCCAGGGTCCTGGGATCGAACCCCGCATCGAGCCCCACATCGGGCTCTCTGCTCCGCAGGGAGCCTGCTTCCTCCTCTCTCTTTCTCTCTGCCTGCCTCTCTGCCTACTTGTGATCTCTGTCTGTCAAATAAATAAATAAAATCTTAAAAAAAAAAATTGGTTCAAATGGCAAATTTTATGTAATTCATCTTTCACCACATAAAAGAAACATAATTACCATTCTCCCCTGACACGGCAAAAGGATAGAAAGATATTCTGGAAAAACCCTAACCAAAGAAAGCTGGTATATTATTAACACCAGATAAAAATAGACTTTGAGAGAAAAACCTTTACTAGAAAGAAAGAAGGTCATTTCATAATAATAAAGTTTAATTAACTTAAGATTTTAAACCTGCAGGGGCACCTGGGCGGCTCAGTGGGTTAAAGCCTCTGCCTTCAGCTTGGGATGGGAGCCCAGGGTCTTGGGATGGGATCCCAGGGTCCTGGGATGGAGCCCTGCATGGGGCTCTCTGCTCAGAGGGGAGCCTGCTTCCCCCCCACCCTCTCTCTCTCTGCCTGCCTCTCTGCCTACTTGTGATCTCTGTCAAATAAATAAATAAAATCTTTAAAAAAAAAGATTTTAAACCTGCATAGTCCATTATGGTAGCTACATGTGGCTATTTAAATGGGTTAAAGTAAATAAAATTAAACACTCAATTCCTCAGCCAAACTAGTCACATTTCAGTAGCTACAAATGGCCATCATAACTGAAGGGTGCAGAAAATAACTTTCCCATTACTGTAGAAAGTTCTACTGGACAGCACTGTTAAATGACTTTAAACTTTATTTTATTTCTTAAAAAGATTTTATTTATTTACTTGAGAGAGAGAGAGTAGGGTGGGGGGGGAGGAGCAGAAGGAGAGGGACAAGCAGACTGCCCCATGAGCACGAAGCCCAACACAAGGCTTGATCCCATGACCCCAAGATCATGACTTAAGCCAAAACCAAGAGGTGGATGCCTAACTGACTGAGCCATCCAGGCGCCTCTATCTAAACTTTAATTTTTAGAGAGAGAGAAAGTGCAGGGGATGAGGGGCAGAGGGAGAGAGAGAATCTTAAGCAGACTCTGTGCCCAGCACAGAGCCCAAGGAGTGGCTTGATCTCATGACCCTGAGAACATGACCTAAGCCAAAAATCAAGAGTTTGGACCTTTAATCAACTGAGCCACCCACCAGGCACTCCTAAACCTTTATCTAATAACATAGTCAAAAAATATATAAAGCAGGGGCGCCTGGGTGGCTCAGTGGGTTAAAGCCTCTGCCTTTGGCTCGGGTCATGATCCCTGGGTGCTGGGATCAAGCCCCACATCGGGCTCTCTGCTCAGCAGGGAGCCTGCTTCCTCCTCTCTCTGACTGCCTCTCTGCCTACTTGTAATCTCTGTCTGTCAAATAAATAAATAAAACCTTTAAAAAATATATATATATAAAGCAAAGCTGACCTGATAAAAAGTTTAAAAATTCACTATTGGGGCACCTAAGTGGCTCAGTTGGTTAATCAACTGCCTTTGGCTCAGGTCATGATCCTGGAGTCCTAGGATCAAGTCCCGCATCAGACTCCCTGCTCCGCAGGGAGTCTGCTTCTCCCTCAGACCCCTCCCCCATGCTCTCTCTCTCTCTCAACTAATAAATAAAATCTTTAAAAAAAATAAAAAATAAAAATTCACTACCATAATGACAGATCTCAATACACCTCTCCCAGTAGTAGATCAAGCAGACAAAAATGAGTAAGGTGACAGCAGATTTGAAGAATACAATGAACAAAGTCAATATGGTGGAATGTGTAGAAGCCTTTAACTGGCAGCTGAAGAATACACATTCTTCCTAATCACACACGGAACACTTAGAATATCTGACCTTCTGCTAGGCCATAAAGGAAGTCTCAGGACACTGCAAAGATTCAGAATCAAAGAAACCATGTTCTTTAGCCACAATGGAACGAGGGTTGAAATCTAAAACAAAAAGACAACTAAACGAAGAAAAACTGGCTTGGGAATTTTAAAATATACTTCTAAAAAAGTAACATGTCAAAGTAGAACTAAAAAATACTAAATACTCATACACAGCATAATAAAAAACTTAGGCAACATCCCAAATGTCCATCAATAGCAGAAAGGGTAAATATATTCATACAATGGAAAGGAATCCACAATACAAAAAAACAGAGCAATGATACAACAACCTGGATAGCGCTCACAGACATTACACCCACTGAAAGAAACTGGACACAGCAGAATATACACCTTATTATTCTGTTTATATGATGTTCAAATACAGGCAAGAATCCCTGGTGATAAAAGGAAGAAGAATGGTTTCTCTTGGAAGAAGATACTAACTATTAAAGGGACATGAAGCAGGAAATCTTCTGGGGTGCTGGAAATGCCCTGGGGGTGGTTATGGGAGTATATGTGTCTATAAAATTCATTAAGTCATAATGAAGACTTGTGTACTTTACTGAAAACTATTCCACAAGAAAAACAAATCTAAACAAAACAAAGCAAATTGAAACTGAATGCAGCTAAAGCAATGTTGAGAAGAAAATGAATAGCCTTAAACATTTTTACTTGGAAAGAAGACTCAAAGGGTAAAAATTAAGTAAGCATGCAACTTGAAGTTAGGAAAAGAAAAATGGAACAAATTCATACAAAAGTGTAGGCAATGATGAGAGACACTAAGAAAGATCTAACCCACCTTTTCCACCCTTTCCTAGGAGACTGCTGTCTCAAGAGACCACTTTTCTTCATATCTACATATTCCTGTCCACAGCTCCTCTCCTCTTTCTCTCCTGCCACCCCGAATCTCACCCCAATTGCCTGTCCCTATCTCCTCACTCTGGCTGTAGAAATTGGAGAAGCGGTCAAGGGCATCACAGAATTCAGTGGGAAGGCACTTTCTGGGATGGTACAGGTAGCAGAGTGGGGAGACCGGCCAGCAGCGTGGTGACAGGACCAGTATGGAAACTGTTGGACTTGAATCTTCGATAAATAGTTCTTTCTCAGCCTCCTCTTCCTCTGCTTCCTCCTGAGAGACAGAAGGATTTCAAGGGCTCTTGGGCTCCCTTCTTTGGTCTAGTCTTTTGCTCTCCTATTCTCCCACTCGTTTCCCTTGCTCTTACCTCCTCTTCTTCCAGGCCCTGTTCCTCCTCATTCTCCTGCTCCAAGAGCTGCTGATCGAGCCGCTGGAGCTGGAAGAGGTGGAACTGGCGCTGCAGCTCCTCAGACGTGCTCAGGCTGCGCAGCATCTGCTGGGGGAGGCGGTTGGGGAAGCAGAGGCCAATCTGCTCCAGCACAGCCCCCTCCAGCCAGCTCGAGCCCACGCTCAGGAGACGGTCGGCCATGTAGTGCCTGCAGCACACGCAGAGTGGGCCGAGCCTCAGTTAGCCGCTCACTAGGCCAGGGGTCCTGCCACCCCATCCAGAACGTAGGTTCCTCTGTTGCAGCAGGCCTGGGTCACAGACCCTGCCTCCCCCCTCCCTCCCTGCTTCCTTTTCACCCCTGTCCCACCCATATCTGTATCGTAATCTCTCCTCTCCACTGCCTCCTCCCACCTCTTCCCACCACACCTCAAATCTTCACCCTCTCTAGACTCTACCCCTCTCTTCCCCTACCTCTTAGAACCTGCACTCACTGGTAGAAGTGCTCAAAAGTAGTAGCCAGCTCCAGGCCAGAAAGGACCATGATGGGCTCCAGGTGCCGCTGAAGCCGCCCCAGCATTTCCACTCCCGGGGCTCCGCCAACCAGGCCGCCCTGGATCTGCTGGTCGATGTGCCTGGCAAACTGCTCACTTATCTGGGGGCAATGGAAAGGGCACCGGCCAAGCATGAAGAGGGCATGGAGCAGGAGAGGGGGTGGTGAGAAGAGTGAGAGGCAGAGAAAGAGGCGAGCGTGCACCGGCTGACCTGGCGACTGAGAGGCTGGGGGTACTCACATGGGCAGCGGTGAGAAAGGACTGCTGGAGCAAGGCGCCCGAGAAGCCACTGCGCAGAGCCACCGTGAAGGCTGCCCGAGGCCCAAAGAGCTCCAAGCCTGCTCTCTGCAAATGCTCATAGAGCTTACAGTATCGAGGCACGAAGTCGGGGGCCCTCCAGGCTGCAGCCAGGAACCTGCTGACCTGAAAAGGGAGAAGAAGGACCAGCAGATGCCACAGGCTGGCTGTGGCCCCGTCTCAGACCGCAGCTTTCTTGCTCTCACCTGCCCCTGCACCACGCTCAGCCAGCACTGCGTTATGTTCCTCAGGCTGCTGCTGGGAAGGGCTGCTGAGGGCCCGGGGCTCCGGTCCTGGGCCTTACTGTTCTTGCTGACTGTGGAGACAGAGGGCGAGGGAAGCGGCTCTGTATCAGCCCTGGAGTGAATCAGGGGTCTAGGGTACTGACCCCTGGAAAGGCTCAGAGCAGAGTACTCGGGGAGAGCAAGATCCAAGATGGGGAGGAGCCAGGCACCACCACTGTCCAGTTTCTTAGCTCGAAAGGCCATTGCTGGGACTTACTGGGTCGAGTGGATGGCTCAGGAGAAGGCTCGGGTGGGGGCTCCACATGTACCAGCAAATGACAAAGGCGACGAACTCGAGAGGCAAAGGGTGCTGCTCGACTCAGGGGGTACTGAGAGCTCTGCCTTTGCTCTAAGTACTGATCCAGCAGCCAGCCCAGGGAGCTCACACCCTCTGCATCTAAAAGAAGACAGGTCAGAAACAGGTGATGGGAAATAGGGGGACAGAGAGCCCAGGAAGAGGAGAGAGAAGGCCCAATTACACAAAAAAGTCAGAGGTGGCCGGGCCCTGGGCTTACTTCAGCTGGAGTCTGGAGGGGTGCTAAGCAGGTGGGGGTGGGGTGGAGGAGAAGATTCAAATACCAGAGTCTCAGGGAGCAGTCCCTGGGGCAGGAAGGAAAGGAACACTGAGGTGACAGGCCTTCAGGGATAAAGACAGGGACCAAGAGAGCCAAGAGCGTTAACTCAGGTGATCCCTGGGAATCATTATGAGGGGCTGGTTAGTGGGGCCAGGGGTCGGGGTGGTTACCGGGGGAGGTGATGTTCTGCACCAGGGGGCTGACCAGGGCCTCCCAGCAGGTCTTGCCCAGTGCTTGGGCGGCCTCGTCATCAGGCAGGAAGCGATCAGCAAAATTCTGCTCGTGGCGCAGAACCCTGTTAAGTCTGGGGATAAGGAGTGTGGTCAAGGGTTTAAGGCACAGGTTTCTCTGCGGCCTCTACTCAAGTGCGGTCAGCTCCCACTCTTGTTGTGCTCGGTCCCCTAACCAGCCTGCTGCCACCAGCACACACTTGCCACCTGTGTTTCCCTTTCCCTCATGTCCTAGCTGCTGCTTTACCTGCAGAAGTCTCCCACCACCTACTTTTTTTTTAAAAGGATTTATTTATTTATTTGAGAGAAACAGTGAGTGGGGGAGAGAGAGGGAGAAAGAATCTGAAGCAGACTCCATTCTGAGTGCACAGACCAATGCGGGGCTCAATCCTATGCCTGTGAGTTCAGGACCCGAAGCAAAACCAAGAGTCCAATGCGACTGAGCCACCCAGGCACCCCTCCCACCACCTCCTTCTTAACAGTGTCCTCCTAGTGTATTACCCTCTCTTCCCCCCAACCCAGCCCCATGCCTGCGCCACCCACCGGGGACAGAGCTGGAGGAGGCGCTTGCGGTCCTCTGCTATGTCCCGGCTCCAGGCTTGTGCCCGAATGGTATAGAAGAGACATGTCCGGCGACACAGCTGCTCCCGGAAAAGTGGCCAGAAAGTGGGCTTGGGGCCCAGAACCTCCACGCCTCGAACCCGGGTGTCGATGCCGCCCTGTAACATGCAGACTCATCTACCTTCTAAGCCACCCGGCCACCAAGTGCTACCAAAAGAAAGCCAGGTCTCATGCCCTGAGTTCCCCGGAGGCCCATGAGACATTCCCACATCTCTGGAACTCAAGAGGCTCCCGGGCCATCCCCCAGCAGATGCGTGGTCTGAGCCTGGCCCCCGCACGCTGGGGGACGCCATCACTGTGAACACCATCACTGTGAACACCCTGTGCTACCCCTGGGCTAACATAGTCCCCAGCCCAGCCCCCTCCCTCGCCCCACCTGCTGGCAGCGCTTTATGCGGATCTGGATGACAGGCCAGAAGCGGTTCAGGTTCTCCAGGAGGACCACCCGGCTGGCGGACGGCATCACATTGACCTGATGGGGGAGGGGAAAAGGAGAGAGGACTGTCCACCTCCGGCAGTGCAGTTGGAGGGACTACTGTGATGGTGTGTGCGCTTTACTCATGCACTGAGCCCACAGACCCGTGCCAGTCTGCTTGGTCCCCTAACCAGCTTGCTGCCAAGCACAAGCACTTGTCACACACACTTGTCACCTGTGTTCCCCTCCCCTCCATGAACCCCGCTCTCACTGCTTAGGAGGCAAAGCCTGCCTGGGAGAAAGAATGTGGGAATCCTCCAGGGACTGGGTCCTTCCAAAGAGGTCCTGGGACAGAAGGATGGGGAGCAAGATCAAGGGGGGGGGGCACCAGGGTCCCCACCGTGTTGAGCTCAGTGCTGATGGAGCTGGCACTATCGCCCCCAAACACCACCACCCTGGCCGGCATGTAGCTTGAGTCCTCACTGGCCACGAGCAAAGTCAGCTGCCTGGGAGAGGAGAAAACAGTCAGTTAAAACTGGGGCCCTGCTTTTCGAAATGACTTCACCCCACCACTTCCTCCTCAGACTCCTGTCCTTCTGCTGCCTCCTTAAGTGTCAGTCTTCCCAAAGCCTCTGCTCTCCTCTTACCTTCCCCTAACGTAACTATTTAAAACCATAGTTTCAACCCAAAACTAATATCCTTATGACTCCAAATCCACATCTCTACCCTAGACAGCTCCTCTCAGCTCTCACACTATGTACCCAACACACACGTCCACGTCAGACTCCACAGGCCCCTCAAAGTCAACACGCGTAAATGGAACCATCAATCCGTCCACAGAAGCCTATCCCTCTTCCTACATGCCTCTCCGGAAGAAAACTGCCATCTCCCTAGAGTGCTCTGTCACTGTGACTTCCCCCATTCACGGCTTTTCTGTCAATGGCTCATCTGGGAGACTCTGGCCCTTGAGATCTGTCAGTCCACCACCCTGTCGCAAGGCCCATTCCCTTTGCCTAACTGAAGACATTCATTTCTCAATGAGACCACACATAAACCTTCCAGCTCTCTGGCCTCCAACCCAAACTCCCATAATTGCCAGGGTGACTTCTCTTTATTTTTTTTTTTTTTAAAGATTTTACTTACTTATTTGACAGAGAGAACACAAGCAAGAGGAGAGGCAGAGGGAGAAGCAGAGTCCCCACTAGGCAGGAAGCCCGACACAGGGCTTAATCCCAGGACCCTGGGACCATGACCTGAGCTGAAGGCAGACATTGAACTGACTGAGTCACCCAGGTGCCCAAAGGGTGACTTTTCTAAATACTACTAATAAAAAAATCTAGGGGAGCCTGGGTGGCCCAGTGGGTTAAGCCTCTGCCTTCAGCTCAGGTCATGATCCCAGGGTCCCGGGATCAAGGCCCGCATTGGGCTCTCTGCTCAGCAGGGAGCCTGCTTCCCCACCCCCCCACCCCCCCACCTGCCTCTCTGCCTACTTGTGATCTCTGTCAAATAAATAAATAAGTAAATAAATCTTTTTTTAAAAAAACCTAGTTTTGTCTCTTCTCTTCTTTATCTTTTTTTTTTTAAGATTTTATTTATTTATTTGACAGACAAATCACAAGTAGGCAGAGAGGTAGGCAGGGAATCTTCTCTTCTTTAAATCCTTCAGTGGCTCCCCCAGTTTCAGAATAAAGCTCAAACTTCTTAGCTCACAAAACTCTCTGTGGTCTGGCTCTGCCTAGTTTTCTGGCTTTGTCTCCTGCCATTTCACGACATACACCCTACATTCCAGCCAAACATAGTCACTTAAACTTCCCCCAAACATGTTGTTGTGCTTCTTACTTCCATTTTGCACATATGCTGTCCCTCTGCCTGGACTAGCCAATGCCCTCTCTTTATACATCTTTATATAGCTAATTTCAAAGCTCAGTTCATTTAACCCCTCCTTATGGAAGCCTTCTCTCACCTCAGGGTCTGTGTCACTTTTTCTTACTCTTACTGATTTTCCAGCTAGCTCCCCTACAAGACCACAAGTTCCCTGAAGATGGGTACCATATCTTACTGTGCTCAGAGCCCCAGACTGGCCTAGTGCCTGACACAAAGTGTACATTAAACAAGTACCCATGGAAACAGTAAATAGGAAAGTTCTCAATATCCCTCAACACCATGCACAGGGCAGTGACATCTGTCCCTGGTAGGAGGAGTCATGTATATGGGCACTTGGAGAAGGTATACTGGGGTGTCCCAAAATATCCACGCATACATGTGTGTGCAAGCACATGCGTGTGTGGGCATGTTCCTACCTGACAAGAACGCCCCGGTGCATGTGCAAGGTGATGTAGTGGGAGCCGGTGCTACCATTGGACTCCCAGTAGGTCTTGGGGTTGCGGTCCGTCAGCTTGCTGGCCCGGTGAGGGTTGGAGGACACCTCTACCTTCTCCCAGCACTTGTCCTCCTTCACCTCCACACTGGAGCCTGGGGATGGGGGGCAGGGGTGGCCGTCACAGCCTGGTCACTTGAGAGGGAATATAGGCAAGGGATGGGGAGAACAAATACTAGGGTGCAGGCCAGGAGAAAGCAGATGGGGGCACAGACCCTGGCAGAGATGCCTGAGGAACACGTCAAAGAATGGGATGTTGATGGGCTGATGGGTCCGTCTGTGGTCTTCGATCTGGCCCAGCACCATCTGCAGCAAGAAGAGCAGAGAGAAGGGGCATGGGGAGGAGGGAAGAATATGAAGAACACAGAGAAACATGTAAGGAGAACAAGCCAAGGGGCAAAAAACACTCAACCCTCTTCTTCACATATTTGGGCAGAACAGGACGATCATTGGGTAACAGCTGGGAAACACGTGCCCAGATTTGCCGCCACTTGTGCCAAACAGGGACCCACAGTGAATCCTCTTCCCCTGCTTCTGGCTTATGTTCTCCCTCAGCTCTGGTCCCCCGAGTCTCCTCACCTGAATGCAGCCAGCCAGGATACTGGAGGTGAGGTTGCTGTAGAGCTGGGCATGTTTCTCACATTCTGTCACCAGGTCCCGGAGCTCACAGGCCAGCAGCAGCTGAGCCGAGTGCTTGTCCAGGACTTTGGAGAGGGCCTCCTTGGCTCCCAGGCAGCAGAGAACCACAGCGTAGTCCTTATGCATTGAGGCCAGGCGATGCAGAAAGCAGAGCAGCTCCTGGACGATCTGAGCCCAGAGCCACAGGGATTAACGTATGGGAAACAAAGGGTGGGCCCCGGAAGGGACAAGGGGTGGGGGCTTTAGAAAAGAGAACACGGTGGATGAGATTTGGGAGAAAGTTGAAAGCACAGGGAAAGGAGAGTACCCAAGAAGGTTGGGACAGAGCAGTAGGGTGCTGGGACCCCCGAGCTGGCAGAGCCTGGGCACAGCTTCCAACGCTCCTTCCTGCCGGACCGAAGCTCTCTCAACAAGCCACCTTGGTGCCTGAGCCTCGGTCCACAACGCACAAACCCAGAAGTGTGAAGAGTGAGAAACATTTGGACTGGTGAGTGTGGGCTTCTCCTAAACCCAGAATCTAAAATCCAGCTGCACCCAAAAGGTTTATACTTCAAAGTCTCCAGTTCTGAGGACTCTTAGAGGACAGTACTTCCTCCTCGCCCCTCTCCCTGTTCAGACCCACCTAGAAAGGCTGCACTTGGCCATCCAAAGCCTCACAAGGTAGCTGGTGCCCCAGAAGCTGCCTTTCCCTCCCCCACCCTCACCAGGGCTCTGGTACCTCAGAGTCACTGCTAGGGCCACTGAGACAGTTGAGGCAGGGCTCCAAGACCTCGTGCCAGGGGAGGACCATTGCCTCAGGGTGATCCAGCAGCCGGGTCATGATCCTGGTGAGAGGAGAGAAACAAGCAAAGTCCCTGCGGTCTGTCGGCTCCCCGCACCTCTGATGCATAGGTGCCCCAACAGGCCCCCTCACCTCAGTGCAGTCAGCAGCAGAGTTTTGTTGGGCCCCGGGGCGTCCAGAGTCCTCAGCAACAGGAGGAAGGGCTGGGTCTCCTGCTGGAGGAGCTTGAGGAGGGGCCTCACAGCGCCCCCTGGGCCGCCCTCGCGGCATAGCACCCGCTCCAAGCCCAGCAGGAGCTCTGCGGTCGGGCCCCCCACCAGGGATCGGATCAGGCGCTCAGGGGACCCATCCTGGCCCTGGGTACCAGGGGTTTCCAGTGCTGCTGCCCAGACACATGCGAGGAAAAAAAACAAGCATGAAAAGGAGGAATGCAAATTGGTCAAACCGAGAACTAGGCAGGTCCAAAAAATCACCCTTCAGTTTTCCTCCTGTCAGGAGGATGTGTGTAGTTTGTACCAAACTGTGGGGGATTTTCTTCTCTGGCCCCAGATCTATAGCTAGGTGCCCTCTGGGAAAAAGCGGAGTATGGCGAACACTGTCACGCTCAACACAAGACATTTTTAAGCTCATACAGTCATACAATGACCTGTTATTATTAAATAGTAGCTATGCTGTTACATCAGCCAGTAAGTATAAGCTATTATAATCACATCCCCCTACTATCTAGCATGGTGGCATCACAGGTTTGATTTTTAAGTAATTTCTACACCCAACGTGGGGCTGGAACTTACAACTCCAAGATCAAGAGTCACCGGGTCTACTGACGGCTCCAGCCAGGCACCCTGCATGCTGGCTTTAGACATATAATTTTCCTTGCCTATTCTAGAATCTCCTCCTTTTGGCCAGGAAGTTCTACTTAAGATTTAACTTGAGCGCCAGAACCCTTACTCATTTCCTGGAGGTTCATCGCGTCTTTCCAGGAAGGTGCTAGTACATAAGCCTTAGCCCTCCCGGCCACAGGCCGGCACCGCCTGGTTCCTCGAAGAATTGACCTCCCCACAATGGTACCTGTGCGCTCAGGACTGCCTGGTGGCTCTGAGTAGCGATTGAGAAGCATCATGAGGATGGTGCGTGTGGTAGGCATGGGCTCGGTCCCTGGTGTTATCCCGGAGTGCCTGAACAAGGTGTCTCTCAGCTCTCGGGTTATGATCTGGTCCCCCAGAGTGTGGTGGTTGCACAGAAGCAGGTTGAGCAGGAGCAGACCATTTCTCACTGCAGAGGAGCACCTGGGAGGAGGGAGGCAACCCGGGGAGAAATGGAAAGGGAGTGAACGCAATGGAAGCAGAAAGCCAGCACAAAGGGGAGGAGACTGTGGCTGGGGAGGGAGGAGAAGGGCTCCAGGGCTCCCTCTGAGGCCAGGACATCCAGTTCCCTGACCTCAGGTCACTCCTCCCAACCCCAGGAAGGAAGGTCAGCATGCCCTGCTCTCTCTGGGGCTCTCCCTCCTCCCCTCCACTTGGTCCCTCTCCCAACAACAGTCAGAGGGGGCCACCATCGTTTCATCCAGAGGTAACAACATAAAGGGAATTTCTGAGAAGCCTGTAAGATGTGGGCAGGGTGGCAGTGGGGCTTGGGGCTTAGCGGGAGTTTGGAGGGTGATGCCCTGACCCCTCTGTGTTCAGCATCAGGATCACGGCTGCAGGGACAGTAAGGAGCAGGCTCTCAGAGCCTGGGCGGGTGGCTGAGTCAATGCTGGCGAAGATCTCTCTGGTCATCTGGGCATCAAACAAAGGGTGGATAGAATCTCGGCCAGAAACAAAAGTGGGGATCTCCGAGGAGCTGGCAATGGCCAGCATCTTCAGTGCCTGCAATGGGGATGTGGAAGCAGAGTTAGCTGTGGGCAGGGCCACCACGCAGAGAAAGAGGGGAGCCAGGTCCTCATTCTCAACTCCAGACTTTGGGGTGGCTGAGCTGTTTGCAAATAGGTCAAATAGGAGATAGAAAGGGGAGAGGTCATGACGGGATATCAAATGCTACAAACAAAAAGAGAGAGATCAGGAAAGAAAGCAAAGGGGAAAAAATGAGGCTCCATGGTAAAATCAGCCCGCCACTTGGCTCTGCTGGCACCAACGCCAAGTGGCATGGCCGCCCCCTCCCAAAGCTTCCTAGGCAGGGCAGTGGGGGCAGGGAGGGGAATGTCACAGCATACAGTTGTCTTTGAAGGCTTTCCTTGACATTGTCTTCCATCTCCCTGGACCACCCCTCCCCTTGCAAAACCTCCCTTCTCTCGAGTTCCAGGACTCCATAGCCTCCTGGCTAGCCTGCCTCTGGAGTTCCTCTTCTTAATCCTTGACCATGGAAGCTCCTGTCCCGTTCTCACTCTGTATTCCCTTCCTGGGCAATCTCATCGGCTCCCACAGCTTCAATTACCACCAAAAGGCTTACACTCCCAAACCTACATTGCTTGGCCACCAAAGCCAGTAGCCAACCCTCCTCAACAAGACTACCTGGGTTGTCTCACAGGAAGAGTAGTTGGAATTATAGGGGAAAATATTTGGAATCAGTGAATTTGCTTGCTGGTACTGTAAAGAAAATTCAGTTAAGATGAATGCCATGCCATTTGGAGTGGAGGCTACCTTCCCTGGGAAAAGTGTTGACCTCTGAGAAGAAAGCCACCAGGGATAGAGATTAGAACAAATTCTCAGGATACTCTTCCTTAGAAGGCCTGAACTCTTCATGCATATGCTACCTCATAATGAGGCTTTCTCCCTTTCGTTACCCCCCACTCCTCAATTAGCTGAATTCTGTAAACCTGAAGTTATAAACAGGATGATACAATTCTGCTACAGGACAAGAGTTTGAATTTAGGGGTAAATGTATTTCGGTCATGCAGTCTGAGAGGGTTAGGGAATTCTTTGAGCAAACATGGCCTAGACGTGAATGCCTGGCTGCTCTTCAGAGGAGGAGCACATAGCTGGCTCCTTACAGGAAAGAGCCTCCCAACCTCGCCCTGGACTAGCCTGCTCTCAGGGGACCTGCGCACCTGTCCGCACTGTTGGCATTATACTGTCGAAACCCACCATCAGCACCGATCTGGATGAAGCCTACCCGCCCCGCTCAGGGACGGGCTATACAGAGCACATCCTGCCCACACCTCCTATCAGCCAGGACTTGTGTCTGGAGTAGTCAGGAAGCCAATTCTTCTGTGAGCTCCCCTGAATGGGGCCCCCCCTTCCCCATCTTCTGGGCCCCGGGGGTGGGGGCAAAGCACCACATCAGGCAAGGGGATGGATATTTTCTACATAAGGGTACCACTCGGATCAAAGTGTAAAAAATTACTTTGTCGCATGCAGAAAATCAGTCTCTAACCAAACACTTCACTGTAACTAAAAAGACACGGGAAATTCAACAAACCGAAAACCTCAACTCGGGATCTTCTCTCCATACTTATCCTCCTCCCACATTCCCCCATGCATGGAGTAAATGGCCTCCGCCTCCCCTCTGCTGCTCCGTTTTAAACCTGGGAGTCATTCTTAAAAGTATGCTTCTCCCTTTCTCCCAAACATGCACTCAGTCTCCAAGACTGGCCAGCTGGAACCTTCAACACACCCCCTGCATCTATCATCCCAAGGTCTCTTCCTTGGTCTAAATCGTCACAGCACCTCCCTGCCCCTCTTTTTTTTTTTTTTTTTTTTTTAAGATTTTTATTTATTTGACAGAAAGAGCACAAGCAGAAGGAGGAGCAGGCAAAGAGGCAGACTTCCCACTGAGCAGGGAGGAGCCCGACTCGGGACTCGATTCCAGGACCCTGGGATCAGGACCTGAGCCGAAAGCAGACGCCCAACCAACTGAGCCACCCAGGAGCCCCCCCCCAGACCCCCCCCCCCCCCGCCAACAACCTGTCCCTCTCGCCCATGACTCTCTCCTGCCAGGCCCAGTCCACTCACCGCCAGCCCGGCCTGCTGCACCAGGACGGAAGTCTTATATTCTTGCATGCAAACCAGCACAGCGTAGATGCCGCCCTCCCTGGCAAACAGTGGGCGCCACTCGTGCTTGGTCATGAGCAGGTAGAGGAGGCGCAGGGCCAGCACCACCACCATCTTCTCTCCCACCTGGTTGGTCAGCAGCTCCACCAGCATCTTCACAAGCTTCTCTCTTAGAAGAGACATTGGAGTTCCCCATCCCAAAAGTCACATCTGACTTCCTACACAGCCCTCTCCACCCCTCTCCAGCCTGCTCTTCTCCTCAGGCCCTCTCCTCTCCAGGCTAACTGACTGCCCCTGACTCCTCACCATGTGAAGGAGGCCGTGAGGCAATGTGGTCCCAAACCCTGGCTCATCTGTTCACATAAATCCATAAATTAATGGAATTCTAATCACAATACCATAGGAAATAAGCAAGAACAATCGAGAAATGTTTAGAAAGAGCAACAGACCTGTGGCCTAATTGTCAAAATATGAACTCGTGAAAATTAAAACTCTAAGAAACGATGCAGGGTAGATACAGGTCACTAGATAAGGAAGGCAACCCAGCCAGTAAGAACTGCAAGAGCCACGCGACCCGTAAGGTGGGGACACCCAAAACAGTTACAGCAGGGACTCTGCCTCACTCTGTCAGCACAAGGATATTGCAAAAAGATTTTAAAATATTTAGAAAATAAAGGGAAATATTTTTTATAATCCTGGAGTAGGACAGACCCATTTAAAACCTAGAAGCCATTCAAAAGTTTAAAAATATTCCGCCCTAAAATCCTAAAACTGTCTGCAAAGTTAAGAGAAGCAATGTGAGGGAGAGACAGTCCTTTGGAAATGCTGATCTTAGGGGAAGAAGAAGCACTCCAGAGTCCCTAGATTACACTGTGCATCGCAAGAAGGAAAAAACTGGAATTATCCTTGTCCACAGTGAGAGAGATGCATCTTGAGGAGGTGGCCTGGGAAAGTTCTGTCTTTATTTGTCTTTTCTCAAGAGCTTTATGATGACAACAACATGAATCAAATGGACTTCCTATATAAATCCCCTTCTGTAGCCAGGATTTACTATAAACAAGTTAATACCCATCAGTCATATATATGAATGGATATAGAAATGTAAATAAGGATGTTTACCAAAATGTTAATAGTGACTCTCTCTGCAAAGGGTTTTCAGATGGTTTTTACCTTCATAATTTTCTAACTTTTTTATAGGTGGTATATATTATTTCATATTCAGAAAAGAATTAGTAAGATTTGGGAAAAAAAACAAGATATACAAAATATAAATAACAGATTAATATCCAGATTGCCTACAAATCAGTAAGAAGAAAACAAAGACCCAGTAAGAAAATAGGCAAAGGAAAAGAACAGATTATTTATACAAGAAGAAACACAACAAATACATGCAAATATGCTTAACTTCACTAAAACTAAGAAATTAAAATAAAGATACCAATCGTTTAAAATTCTGCCAATCTGATAAACAAACAAACAAACAAAAAGATAATATCCAGTGCTGGCAGACATGAGGAAAACAGATCCAGTAGAACACTATATTCGAACTTGGAGATAATCCTCTTTCAGAGTCCTGTGCAGCAGTGAGAGTAATGAGGCAGCTCTGTGTGGACAGGCATGGAGAGCCCTCTCAGAAATACTGAGTGTTGGGGGAAAGTTGTAGAAAAATGTAGCATGATTACATAGATTTAAACACAAACTCAGAAAATGTTCTATTTCCAAACACACTGACAGACATAAACCTGGGGAAGGTCTGAAGAATCCCCAGCAGACTGACAACAGTGGTGGAAAGGAATTCTGTCTTTTCCTTCTATGCTCTTTTACATTCTTCAGATCTTTTAAAATGAGAACATATTTGTGTATAATTAAGAAGCGGCTTAAAAACAAAAGAACATAAGAAAATAGGAAGGGATAAAAAAGAAAAGAGGAAAAGAATTCAGGGGCACCTGGCTGGCTCAGATGGAAAAGTGTGCGACTCTTGATCTTGGAGTCATGAGTTTGAGCCCCACGTTGGGTGTAGAGATTACTTAAATAAAGAAGAAAAAAGAAAGAAAGAAAGAAAAAGAGGGAGGGAGGAAGGGAGAGAGAGAAAAAAAGAGAGGAAGGAAAGAAGGAAGGAAGGAAGGAAAGAACCCAAGCTCCAGGGCCCAAAAGAGCTAGGTTTGAATCCTGGCTCTGCTATCTATCAAACTCTGCGAGTTAAATTTTCTAAAATCCCGTTTCCCCACCAACGGCATAAGCAGAGCATCAACTCTTCCTCAGGAAGGACAACAGAGAGGAGGATTTAATGAGAGAATGTAAACAAAACTTTAAGCACAGAGCCTGGCACAGAGTAAGTCTTCCAAGGATAGTCCGCATCCTCTGCTCGGCTGCTCTCAGGCTGACACTTCTTTCACTCTCAGCCTTTCAAATTCCCCTAGAGCCCCTTCTGTCCCTACCACCATCCTCCCCCAGTGGCAGCTTAACCCAAAACACCTTCCCTCCCCACATTCTAACTAACCTCAGGGATCTGTCAGGATGGACCAGAGGGTGGTCCCGCTCAGTGACCTCCTCCACGGCCTGAGAGAGGGCACAGAGCCCTGAAAGCTGCAGGTTTGTGTCCAAGCTGGACATCTGCACGGTGGCCACGACCGCTGCCACGTGCTGATCCAGGGAGCTGCGCGGACCAGGACCCCGCAAGCCTCTAGCCATTTCTGAAATTGGTGAGAGAAAGGTAGTGGCTTAAAAAAAAAAACTGAGTCTCCTCCAAGTTGGAAGTCTTTAAAGGTCAAGCCCAGTTATCCTACTGATATTGTAATACATCATTCATTTCGGTAGCTTGCATTCAGAGCTTTTCCAATGCTGTGTGAGGGATTTAATAGCCAAACACTGAAAATGAAGATATTCTAGAAAACGGAGCCTCCTTTTCCACAGACACTGAGGGGAGCAGCAATTGGTTGGTTAGATATACTCAAGGTCAAAGGAAGGAAGATGGAAGGCATGCTTCCAGAGCATTCTCCCATGCAACAGCAACTGTAGTCTACAGCTCTACCCAGACTATTTCTGTGAGGACCACCCAAGACTCTTTCCAACTTCTTTGCCCTCCCCTCCCAGCACCTGACTCACCACTGGCTGCCTCCTTCATCTCAGGGGGCAGAGCCATCCCCTCCATCACCAGAAGCTGGTTGAACAGCTGTGAGTCACTCTGTGCCATGGGGGGCTCAGTTTTTCCCTTGGCACGTTCTGCATCTGCCCTCAGGGGTTCAGCTTTTGCTTTGGGTGACTCGGTCTCCTCCTCGGAGAAGGTGGCCTCTGACTTGGACTCCTCTTCTGCATCTAAGGTACAGGAGTGACTTCGTGATGAAGACGAGATGCTAAGTTCATCGGGCAGCAGCCCATACTTGGTGTAGATTTGGGAGCTGAGCAGGTCCCTGAGGGTGCTGCCCTCAAACCGACTGCTGAGTACCTGCAGCAGACCCTCAGCCATCTCCACAGGCACAGAGAGGTCACCCAGGGCCTTGTCACCCAGGGTCTGTCAACAGAAGAAGGTACGTACATCAGGAACAAACAAACACAAAGGTCCTGGGGGACAGGAACAGAGAGGGTGGCTGGTTCCCACCATGCCTTGCATACCAGACCCTCACAGCACTTGTCTCCTTCCCCAGCAGACCTCCCTCATACTCTCTAATCTCTAGCTCCAGCCTCCCCCTGAGCAACCCCTTAACTAGAACTCCCTTAGAGAATCCCACCTCCAAACCCATTATAAACCCAAGTATCAGGCCCATGATACCTCATCCAGGTTCTCCCGAAGATTCTGGAAAATTGGCTGCTGCTCACATATGTCCAGCTTCTTGATGAAGAAGAGCAACTCCCACCACTCGGCCTGGGTCAGGTATCCCAACTGCTCATTCTTCTGAGGCTCAGGCTGGAGGTACGGCAAAGAGTAGAGCCCATCCAGAGGTTTCCAGTCCCAGGAGGGAAGTGCTGAGGATACAGGAACGGGGGTGTCATCATCCAGCAGGAACAGAGGGCATTTCTGAATCTCTGGGGAAGCTCCTGATCAGGAGTGGCTACATCCCATTCCTACTCCTCTGTTCAGAGACATGCTGTCCACTGCCCTCAAAGGCTCACCTGTGCCCAAGAGAGGAGCCCCAGCCCCCTTCTCCACAGCTCCTGAAGCAGCGTCTTCGGCAGCTTCCTCAGGGCCCAGGATCTCTAGCATGTGCCAGTGCACCCAGTAGGTGCGGCCGGTTGACTGCCAGAAGACCTGGTATGGAGGAAGCAAGAAAGAGGCAAAGAGGCTTCTGAGCCCTGGGTGGTATAGGCTTGGGAGGACAAGGCTGGGCCCAGAGTGGAGACACATGGTCCTCAGATGCATAGCTGGCTAGCTTCAAACAGCCTCAGTAGAGCAAAAGGCTCCCTTCTGCTATGGGATGGGCCCTGCCACTCATCTCCTAACCCTGATGGCCAATGCTCTGACACTCCCTCCCAGCCAACTCCCCGGGTGGCGGAGCAGGTCGTGTCTCCAGGCACCAGCTCTGCTTCCTGGGTGCAAGCCTCTGCTTGGCCCCACAGCCCACCGCATTTTCTCAGCCCTCCAAATTTTCCCAAGCCCTTCTCAATTGCTAACCCCCTTTAATCATTCCAATCTGCACAGGGGTTTTCTCTGGGGGGTGGCCTGCGAGGGGCCCCTGCTCGGAAGCCCCAGTTATGATGCCCCCAGCTAGTTTCCCATGCCCCCTTGCTCACCTGCACAGGGGGCACGCCGTTGTTGCTCTGGCGGAACTCGCCCTCGTCCCCAGCGCTGACCTCCTCGTAGTCATCCAGCATGCGCACTCGCATCCCCACCTGCAGCGTCTCTCGCACGTACTCACCATAGCCACAGCGGCTCGAGAATTCAGAGCGTTGGCGGAAGACCCGCTCTTGCCTTCTGGGGGCAGCAACCATGGTGGGGAGCAAAAGGCTAGGGCCTGAAACGCAGGGCTGAAAGATGGACCGGGTGGGCCGCGGCGGCAACGTGCTCTGTTCGCTGAGGTTCCGGGCCCAGCCCATGCTCCGCACCAGCTCAGAGATGAGGTTACCCACAGCCATACTGAACTCCAGCTCCCGCTGCCCCCGGCTTTTCTCCCGGCCGAACTCCCTGGAGGACAGGGAGCCTCGGTCGCCAGCCCCAGGCTCTGGGCTGTTATTCAGCTGATCCAGCAGGGAGGTGACACACAGGTAGCGTTTTACCAGGGAGAAGAGCAGCTTTCCTGGGATCTGTAGGACACAGTCTGTGGTGTAGGTTCATCTTCTCCCAGCTTCAGTCCCTCTCCTTTCCCCATATCATCCTCTACAGAGAAATACGAATGCCTATCCCCACACTTTGAGGTCTCAAAATATGATTTATAGGACGCACAAGGAGTGTCTTCAAAGAGAGATTCCTGGGTTCTAATCTGAGAAATTCTGAGTGGGGAAGCAAGCATGACCCTTCATTTTAACAAACTCCCCAAGTGGCCCTGGGGCGGATGCATGATCCCGAACCACGCTTTGAGAAGCGATGCCCTTGGCCTTGTACATGGCATTTCCCCCACAGCTGCCGGAGTACCTGAGGCAGATGAATGCCCTCAAAGGCCATGCAGTGCTCCTCAGAGGAGGTGGTCTCTGCAAACAGCTCCAGCAAAGTATAGCGGCTGTCAAAATCCATGTGCTGCTCGATGCCATCTTGCTGGCTCAGTGACAGAAGGACGTGAGCCCGACTCCCTGTAATCCACACCCAATCTTATCTTCTCCTCAATCCCCAAGACTTTCCCCTGCCTTTCCTAGACTATCTAACCCCTACCCTAGAGGTTTCCAAACTTGTGACTGAGGCTCAAGGTAGGGCATATAATTCCCATGGTAACCCAATACAAACATACACGCATACGACCAAAACGTATATTTTATGCCACACAACTTACCTTACCAAGTGCTACCTGCTAGTTATTTTACATTAAAAAACATGTTGGTTGTAATCCACCAAACTGATGTCACAATCAATGAATAAATCTCAACAGACTGTTTAAAAATATAAACCTATCTTACTCTCTTTTCTGCCACTGCACTGAGAATGGACAGATAAACAGGATACTATTATTTTATTCTATTTCTACACCTGTAATAGCTTATTAAGCTATTTTTGGGGGGGGGAATGAATTGGTATTCACCAAATATTAGGTGTTCTTCCAGAGTTGGAAAATCCCTCTTCTTTCTGTTCTTACTCCTTGTGGCCCCATTCTCTCCAGTGCTTTCCTTCTTCCCCTGGCTGTCTCTTACCAGCATCGTGGGCTGCCAGAGCCTGTAGCATCTTGCCCGCACTCCGACGGATCTGAGGCTCAGGGTTGCATAACATGTGCATGAGCAGGTCCAGGGCTCCCGTCTCCCTGAAGACCCCAGTGAGGGGCCCGATGCTGGCATAGGCACTGAGCACATGGATGGTGTGGAGCACAGCGGCTGTGAGGCTCGAGGTCCCACCTTCTGCCAGCTGCCTGGCAGCCCTGCGCACCAGCGCCCGCACATCAGCCTCCATCTCTCCCATTGCTGTGTCATCCAGACCTCCTGGATCTCGGGGAAAGCTTCCTGAACCCCCAGCTGCTTCATGCTGAGGTCCCTTAGATAGTGCCCGCTCACCTAACAGCATGGGGCAGTTGGCGTAGACTTCGGGGGCTGACAGCCACATGAGGATGTGTTCTGTCTTGCCCTCTTCCACACCCACTCTGCCCACTTCCCCACACTTCAGAACACTCCATCGGATCAGGTATTCAGGATGCCCATCGTGCCCAGGCCGCTGTCGAATAAGCTCTTCAGGATATGCCTGCAGCCGGGGCCCCAAGGGCACCATGTGGTCCCCGGTGCGCCGTTCCCCCACCATCCTGACCTCCTGGGACACACAAGGAGAAAGATTAAGGCAATGAGGGCAAGGGAAAAGACTACATGGAGGGGACAGAACCTTGAGACACAGATCAGGTGCAGGGTGACTGGTAAACTGCCTGGTGGAACTTATAGACCAAAGAGGAAAAACCCAGAATGGGATGGAATATATAACTTGGAAATAGCAAGAGGATGAAATGAAGGGGTTTAAGAAATGGAAGAGGTTATGAAACAGGGTAAGAACAAAAAGTTCACAAAAAGAGTGACAGCTAAGTAGGACAGTCTGGGCAAAAGAGCAGGGTGGCCATGGGATACAGATCAAGACTTCGAAAGATAACAGGGCTGAGCAGGCAGGACAGCAGCATGGGAGACAGCGAAGCCAGAGCAAATGAGGAAAGTGAGGGTAGAGGAGAGGCAGGGCAGGGAGTAAAAATGACAGCGTAAAGCTGGAATATGGATATAAAGGAGTGGGCCATCAGATAGAATAGAGACAAAAGAAGGGTGGGAGGTGGGCCCCCACATCCAGATGGCTGGATGGGGAAAGTGTATCAGGGTATTGTGAGCAGGAGAGGGGCCAAGGGGGCCAGATAAAATTATGGGAAAAAAAGACCAGGTTCCACCTGACACATAAGTTGTATGTCTGGCAAGGGTCTAAGGTACATAGATATGGAGATGGTAATCATGGAGCTGAAGGGTAGGAAATGAGGTCAGGAGATGGTGAAGATGTTAAAGAGGCAATATAGCACAGGTGAGACTCAGGTATAACTCTGAATTCTGGCTCTTTCATTTATTCCGTGAATACTTTTGGACAAGTCCCTTCACCTCTGAACCTCAGTTCCCTCCTCTGCAACATGGTGATCGTATTGTAATATTGTAGAAACTAAGTAAGATCATGTAGGTAGATCACCTAGAACAGCTGCTAGCACACAGTGAGAGCTCCCTAAACACAACCTAATATTATTCTTAGCTGGAGAAGGGAGGGGCAGGCCTCAGAAGAATTGTTATTAAGCCAGAAGATGATAAATGGGAATAGGAAGACGGCTATGCTGGCGACAGGAAAAGGTACGTGTGGTATGTAGCAGTGTGGGGTTAACTAGGGAGTGGTGAGAGTAGGAATACGGGGCATAAAAGATGACAGAAGAAAGGAGTGAAACTGAAGGGAAACGTGGGATGTGGACCTCGATAGGGGCAGGGGTCCGGGTAGTATGGGGGAGGGGGGGAAAGGCCGGAAAGTAATCGGTGATGTGGCGATAGAAAAATGATGAGCAGGGTGAAGTAAAACAACTGATAGGCCTAAATTTGGGGGAGGGAGGGGAGAAGAGGGAAATTATCATGGGCCCAGAATAGAAGCAGTAAACTGAGGTGTGGAGGTGAGGTCTGGACCTGGAGTTGAGACAGCAGGTAGACGCAGGTAGCAAGGTCAGACCCAAGCTTGCAGACCATCACGGGTGCGGGAGGCCACTAGGGCAGCGGAACGGCTTTGGGGGGGCGGGGTGAGGAGGGGGGGCGCTGTCCGAGGAGGCTGACAGAACCGGGCGAATCTCGGAGAGCAAGCCCTGGCTCTCGTCATCAGCCCCAGGAGAGCGGGTCAGGGAGGGGGAAGGGGACGCGTCAGGGACCCGGTCGCCGCAGGACTCTCCTCTCACCTCCCACCGCCCGGCTTGGCCCTCGCTGGGAGCCAGCGGCCGGTCCCGCCGTCCTGGCCCCGCCTCCTCAGCTGCTCCCTTCCGGGTCACACGGCCAGGGCGGGCGCGGCCCGGCTTCTACGGGGGCCCCAGCAGCCCACACTCGAGCGTGGCGGAAGGGCGCGCGAGTGGAGCATGCGTAGTGGCCGCGCCGCTGCGCGCGGGGCGCCCTTCAGGCGGGGCTCACGCTCACAGTCACAGCCCGCGCTCACAGTCACGTTGCTCCTCGCCGCAGAAGTACGCAGCCCTTTCCATCACTTTGGAAGCCCCCGTCGCATCCCGTGGGTTGGCCTTCCCGGTCCCCCTGAAAGCTACACTCCCAACCCTGGAGCCGTCCTGTGAGTTTTCACTAGGTCACTTGGCCATGAGTTTCCCAAACCCCTCTGCAGTGCTTCGGATTGGTTGAGTCACTTTTCCTATTAATTAAAATTGCTCATCTCTGAGTTGGCCTAAAAACCTAACAAAGCCATGCACAAAGACAAAGGCTGCAGCTCCCCGGGATATTCCTTCAATTAAGTGACGGAGTTCCACAGCCCAAAGCACCCCTTAGCTTTGCTGTTCTCATCAGGCAGACAGGCTTGCTTCTCAGAGCAACCTTTGGGGTTTGATTCGTGTTCATATTTCCCTCCCTCCCTATGCGGAAAAACAGAGGCAAAGACCCCACAGTCTGTGCACAAAAATGATACATTTATTGAAAGAGTATTTTTTTTTTAATACAAAAGAAAGCTCTGTACATAGGACTGTGACCATGTCCACTATTCCTGGGTCAACATCCCAGGGGAAGTAGAAACCACTGACATACTCCACATTCGCGCACACACACACACACTCAGGCACACGCACGCAAGCACACTCATGCGCACACGTGCACACATTCATGCACGCACATACACACTCCAGAGCCACCAAGGAAGGGAAACACCAAGGGTTGTTGCACATATAAATGCTACCTCATCCCTGACGCACACATGTTCTCCCAAGGCCACGCTCACACAACACACATTATAAGCACTTTGCCTGATTCACTCACTGGGTCTGTCTTTTGTGGGAAAGAGAGGAGGAATTCATCAGTCTCCTCCCCTGGGTGGGGGAGTGGGGAGTGAGTGAGTGATCGTGGAGTGAAACAAGAGCAGAGAAAGGGGGCTGGGCAGTTACAGACCTGAGTCCCAAGCTCCCCCACTCTCTGACCCCTGATTTGCCATGCCCCAGCCTTGTAAGCCACCCATAAGCCCCAGCTATCTCCAGGAGAAAGCCCAGAATGGTGACTTCCATCTTGGCACCCCAAACCGGGGCAAGACAGCAATGGGGGTTAGAGGTTACGGGGGGTTCTCAAACGCGTCGGCAAATCATCCCCTTGATAACTAGGCTGTGCGCAAAAACTTCCCCCACCCCTTCACCTAATCACAGAAGCAGGATTGTTCCTCCTGAAGGCAGTCACGGGGGTTAATAAAACTCCACCCCAACTGCTGCCCTGTTCTGAAAAAGCTCCCTTTCTGGATAAAGGGGGTGAAGGTAGGCTCTGACACAGGGTAAAAGACCCTCCCCCTATGCTGGCCCATCCTCAAGGTCTACCCCAAAGGGGGCAGAGTGGGGTAGGGCACGGCCCCTGTACAAATTACATAAATACTGAGGTTACACTTAGAAAAATAAAGTCATTTTCTTCAAGGCTTTTTGTCTTAATTTAAAAAAGTTACAGTAGCTGCTCACTCCCTGGGAGAGCTGCCCCTTTCTGGCTCCCCTATCCCTATACTCAGCCCAAGAGCTGCTCCCGTTTCTTCTGACCCCCATTCCTGCCTCTTACCCCCTCCCAGACCCCACCCTGCTCACTGCAACTTGGGCCCCAGGCAGCTGCAGGCCTGGGGGAGCACAAGGCTGCAATGCCCATGCATGTGGCACAAATGAAGTCAGTTGCCTCTACCTGACACCCTCCCACCCCCCCCCCCACATTTGGTCTCCCTCTTCCCTCTCCCTTGCAACAGCCTTAAAGGGCAAAAAGAGACCCAGGGCTGTGGGTCACCCTCCCCACCCCGTTGGGGCATGGCCTGAGGGCCCCTCCCCCGGTTTTCTCCTGGAAACAACCCAGGACCGGGCAATCCCAGAATCTCCCCTACACACTGGTGGGCCCCGAGCTCGTGGGGTGGCTCTGTCCCCAGAGGCCCAGCCAGTTCCGGGGAGCCCCAGGGCTCCCCAGGGAAGGGGAGCTTGGGCAGGGAGGGGGACGAGAAAAACGCCATAAAAAAAAGTTTAAATATTTTAAAAATATATATTTATAGATTTGTTTTCACTTCGTCTCCTCAAATAAAAAGTTCAAAATCAACTTTAAGTAAAGCAGCTGGGAGGAAGGGGGCGGGAGACAGGGTGAGAGGGAACTCTGATGGTTCCCTCCAACCCAGGAATCCCTGGAGTTCCGAGGGGATCAGCAAGGCAGGGCAGGGCAGCTGGCCCTGGGAACCTGCTCTGCGCACAGGCCCGGCTCTCAGAAGCTGCAGGGACAATGGGGTGGTGGTGTGAGGGAAGAAGCCCCATCTCCCCAGGCGGCTCCCTGAGGGGCAGGGGTAGGGCTCTTCTTACCCAGCCTGTGACAGACACAGTGCTGACATGGGGTCAGCAGGGAGGCTGGGAGAGGACCCCAACTGCTTCCTCAGGGGGAACACGGTGCCTAGTCCCACAGAGGCCTGTGTGTGGGAAGGTGGGGCACGGTCCCATTGAATAAGCTAATACTCATGGCAAACATGGAGCCAAGCTGGCGAGGGGAGTCTGAGGAGGGAGGACAGCCCCACCGTCAATAGAAAAGGGGAGGTGGAGCTAGGAGGGGAGGGTGAGGGAGGATGGGGTGGAGGGCAGGCTGGCCCATTTCTTTGGCTGGAGTGAGAGGGCTCAGTCCTGTGGCTGCCCACTCCTCCTCCCTGCCTCCCTCCTGCGGCCCGTCAACGTGTGTGTAAAGAAAACGTGAAAAGGCAACAATAAATAAGTGGTGCCATCCCGTGGGCCATCTGTCCAGGGTGGCAGGGCGGATCAGTCACTCTTGGCGCTGTGGGCGGCGTCCAGGTTCACCACCTGTAACTCGGTGAGGTTGCTGCTGCTCCCAGCCTGCTGCCCTATCACAGCCATCTGGAGGGAAGGGGTGCGTCAGGAAGAGGGAGCAGGAACTGACCAGACAGCTCAAGCTCCCCACTGCTTGCCTGCCTGTCCACCCCAGGCCTGACTGGGAAAACAGGCCTCCTGGCTGGGGGTCTTGGCTTTGACCAATGGGTTAATGGAACTCCAAAGGTAAGATAAAGAGCTGGCTGGCTGGCTGGCTGGGGGGAGGTGAAGGGTGCCCCCCACCCCACCTACCTGGTGAAGCTGAACTGCAGAAACAGGGATCTGCACTGTCCCAGACGGCGCTGTGAGGAACACCTGGGGAACGCCACCTGCATCGGGAACCCACAGGAGACACTCAAACTGCTTGCTCAAGAGAAACTTCCAGATACTGGAGAAGTGGTGATAATTGTACAAGTGACCCGGTAAGTCTCAGACGCAAGTACCCAAGGGTGAATGTCCAAATGTGTCCATGTGTGCATGTGGCTGCGGATTTTCAAGTGTACGGGAGTACCCTAGTGGACAGCCAGGGGTGTCGGGATACGTGTGCAAGCATCCGTGTGTACGTGTGTAGGGATATGTGTGGGCAGCTTAGTCTGTGTATGTGTATGTGAGTGTGTCCATCTAGGTGGGCATGTGGGGGCCCATTCAAGCGTGTGCCTGTGTAAGGGAGGAAACTGTCCTCCTTTCCTGAGCCCCACCACACAACTCACCTTGCTCTTGGACCTGGCTGTGGGACACCTGCATGGTGGATGGCGCCTGGGAGAAGGCATTGAGCACGGTGAGGCTGCCATCAGCCAAGCCCGAGGTGGGTGCGTACATCACCGCATGGGGACTAGGGTACATCATGTGGCCACCCACAGTTGTGGGCACAGATGACGTCATGATGGTGGCAGGCAATGTCACTGGCAAACACAGACACACGTTAGGGAGGATGGCCCTGGTCCCTACTGATAGATCCCATCCCACCTCCAGGAGTTCCAGGGCTCTGGACTCCTCATGCCATTGCCCAGGTCAGCAGCTCGACAAGACTCGTTCCTCTGGTCCCTGTGTCATCGACTAAGAAAAGCCTTATTTTTTCTTGAACACAGGAGCACCAACCTTTAATTATATCCCATCATGTTATACCATTCAATTGTCTATCTGCTGAATTCTTCATTCCAAGACCATAAGGCCCTGGGAGAAACAAGGATTGCAATGACTGATCCATTCTAGGGAAACTCAGATACTCCCCTTTTATTTATCTTTTCAGATACTCCCCTTTTAGGGGGCTCCATCACCCCAATTTTTAAAAAATTTTTCCTCCCTCCTCCTAAATGTGTGGCTAACAAACTCATCTTTTAAATAACCAAGGTTAATGTGCATAAGGTCACTTGGGAACTTATTAAAATGCAGATTCTGATTCTGCAGGTTTGGGTAAGGCTTAAGAGTTTACGTTTCTGGGGCACCTGGGTGGCTCAGTGGGTTAAGCCTCTGCCTTCGGCTCTGGTCATCTCAGGGTCCTGGGATCGAGCACCGCATTGGGCTCTCTGCTCAACGGGGAGCCTGCTTCCCTTCCTCTCTCTCTGCAGGCCTCTCTGCCTACTTGTGGTCTCTGTCTGTCAAATAAATAAATAAAATCTTCAAAAAAAAAAAAAAGGTAATTTTAGTTTGAAAGCGTTTCATCATTTCTGAAATGACTGGAGACACCGAGGGGAATTATGGCTACTCAAAACTTAGGATGCCCTTCCACAAGGAGACAACTGCTCTATAAATCATTCCTGGTAATTAAGCAAACACGTGTCCTTGGGCAAGTAACTTCTTTCTGGGCCCCCAGCTTCTCATCTGAATGAGAAGAGTGGCTCCAATGGTCCCTCATTTCCTCCTGAAATCCACAGCCCTAATACAACACAGGGTTCCAAACCCTGCCATCCTCACCTGACCTTCCCATAAGGATTAGGGTAACGGTTGAGCCAAAAGCCTCCATGCCCATCTTAAGAAACTGTCTGACTGGGGCACCTGGGTGGCTCAGTGGGTTAAGCCACTGCCTTCGGCTCAGGTCATGATCTCAGGGTCCTGGGATTGAGTCCCACATCGGGCTCTCTGCTCAGCAAGGAGCCTGCTTCCCTCTCTCTCTCTCTGCCTGCCTCTCTGCCTACTTGTGATCTCTGTCAAATAAATAAATAAAATCTTTTAAAAAAAAAAAAAGAAAAGAAACTGTCTGACCTTAGTTATAGGAGGGGTACTGCTGGGCCCCTGTGGCTAGACCTCATGAAGGAGGTGGGGCAGGGAGAAGAGAGCTTCGAGCTATACCTGTCCCGCTGGAGGAGGTCTGCGTGAGGTCTGTGCTGCTGTCTCGAGAGGGAGACGCTTGCTGCGGGGCCTGGTGCACCTGAATGGCCTGCACTGGGACCTGCTGGGCCACTGCCCCACCTAGGAGACACAGAGACTTACTCATGCTCTGTCCTACCCGGTCACCATCTGCACCAAGCACCCATGAACACCCCCAGCCCCAGGGTCTGGCACACCGCTCCCCGACTCCCATAGCTATCTTTCCCGGGAGCTAATGAGGACTTTCATGTCCTGAATCTTGTCTCCAGGGGTTTTTGCACTCTGCTCTTGCCCCTCCCCCCTCCTCCCACCCCAGGACTTGCTTCTGCCTCCTTGGGTGATAGAGGAGCTAGCACTGAACCAACGAGAACATGCCCCACTCAAGGTAGGGAGGTGGTGGAATGTCTACTGTCCCTCTGGCAGTGGAGGCACAGAGCTGGGCTGGCTAGACAAGGCCAGAGGGTATGGTTGAAACTTACTGACAAGGAGAGTAGGGGTCCCAGGAGGAAAGGCATGCCTGCCAGTGGGAGGTAAGAGGCTTCCCTCGAGCTCTGGCTGTCCACCCTCCTTCTGAGCAAGGAAAGAGGTCCCCCTTGTGCCAGCCCTCAGCCCACTCTTGGCATGCTCAGTTTGCCCCTTGTGACTCACCAGGCATGAGGGTGAAGCTGGTAGGCAGCTGCATGAGGCCCCCAGAGGAGACGGGGCCGCTGCCTGTACTCTTCAGCACAGTTCCGTTGGCACTGCTGACAGCGCTGGGGCTGACGCTAGCAGACACTGGTGCCAGGTAGTTCGTGATGGGGAAGGAGGGGCCGCTGCTGACTTGCATGGTGGTAGAGGTGCTGGGTGCTGTTTGGATGGTGGAGGTGGTACCCGGCAGGTTGGTGACCGTGAACGCCTGCTTCAGTGTGTCCTACACCCAGAGTAAAGATACAGCAGTGAGCCTCTGCCAGACCCTGCCCCTGCAGAAGCTTTGTGTGGAGTGCTGGCCCAAGACTGGAATCAGTGTGCTTGGGTTCAAACCCCAGCTCTGCCATTTACCTGCTGTCTGACCCCTGGGCAAGTTACTGAGTTGCTGAGCTTCAGTTTCCTGTCCGTAAAAGAACACTTAGCCCATAGGCGTGATGAAGACTAATAAGTGACATAAATAAAGTTCCTAACACCTAAAAGGAGCAATAAGTATTTGCTGTGCTTATGATGTCGGTGATGTCATCATCATAAGTCCCAGAATCCTCTGCCCCAACGGACTATGGTAATCACTCTGGCTGCGGAATCAAGCACGGGGGTCCATTCCCAGCTCTGGCAATGACCATCTATGTGATCCTGGGAAAATCATTTCTTCTTTCTGAGCCTCAGTTCTCCTGGTGTGTAAACACGAGGGGGCTGGGCTACTATGTCCTCTTTAAAAATGTCTTTCCGGTTCAAATTTGCCAGCCGTCTGAGATAGAGACGAGAGTTTTTCAGGGAACTTAGGGTTTCAGAGAGATCTTGGATGTCGGGCAATTAAGCACTCATGCCAAATACTTAAGATTTAGACTACCAAAGGAATTTATTCCTCCAGCAAAATTCCCTGGGAATAAATGAGCCCTACTGCTTAAAGAGTTTGCAACTACAGATGACACGCCTATAAGAAGGGGGAACCTGGAGCACTAAGTCTCCCCTCCGCGAGCCTTTGTTCTTAGAAGGGGAAGGAGGAAGCCACGATCTGAGAACCAAGCCCAGAGAACTGAGGGGGTTCAAATACTGGGGGTGGGTCAACGCGGGATGTTTGCTAGGCAGCTGAGCTCAAAGCCCCTGATTGGTGAAGGCGTTGCTAAGGCAAACAGTGCTGCTTCTTCTGATTGGCCAGTTAGTGAAGGGCCACCCGGAAGGAGGAGCTCTCGAGAGAGGCAACGGAGGAAGCCCTGCCCCCTCTCCTTACCGGGAAAAGGAAGGGGGAGGCGTAACTAGGGCCGGCATCCCTAGCAGCCGCGAATACACTCCCTAAACGTGTCCAGGCCCGGACATCCTGAAGAGGTAGGCGGCTGGCTAGTTAGGTAGTCTCCAGCCCAGTCAACCAGCCCGCCTGCCGACAGTGCTGGGTTCCCAGGACCCTGGAGCCCACTGGTGCTTCCTTCCTACTCCCGGGCAACCCAGCCTGCCGCGAGGGCAGGGCTAAGCTACGCCCCCGCCCCCAGCAGGGAGACAGCTGGCGGGAGGAATGCGAGGGCCCTGCCAGGCGGGCGGGCTGCAGGCGGGAGGCCGGCCTGGAGCCGGAGCCGGCCTTATAAGGGCACGGAGGCCGCCCGCTTATCTAGGGGGCCGGCCTCCTGTCAGGATGGCGAGGATGGACACCTGTCCCCTAGGATGAGGGGTACTAACCCGGCTCCGTTCCACGTCAGTGGGCACCTATCCTGAGTGAGGGAGAGAGAGAGAGGCACCCACCCCCACCCCTCTCTGCCGGTGAAGTCCCTCCTTTTCTTTCCCCTCAGATAGGCGACCCAAACACACCTTGGTCTCCCCACTGCTGTCGGACTCCGACACCTGGTAGGTGAGGTCTGTTTCTTCAAAGCCCGTGGCACTCATTCTCTGGTCTGTGGTGGGGTCTGAGCGGGGTGGAGAGTCTGGCGAGTTGAGGCAGGTCTGAATCAGTGCCTTGCCAGTCTCACTGGTGATCATGGGCTGCAGTTTGCGGGTGGCAAAGGTATACACATGGCCTGTTTCACTGGCCACCAGCAACAGCACCTGTGTCCCTGTCAGCGTGGACAGCTCATAGGCCTGGGGGTGGGGGAGGAGGAGATGGGTAAGTCAGCCAAACTTTTTCTTTCTACCTTCCTTGGGAAGTAGGGAATACACAGTGATCTCAAGCCCCTGCCCCATCCCACCCCACCTCCAGTGACCTTCCTCTCCAGTGACTGGGGCTGGGGGAGGGTCCTATCAAAATATCTGAAAGAGAGCTGGAGAGCAGAAAAACTACCCATGCTCCTCCTTTGAAGAGCAGCCACTGACCTGCAGATAGCCCAAGCAAGCAGTCACAGCCCCCTAGTGACAGAATGTATAACCTCAGGGGACACAGAGGGCCCCAGGTAGCTGCTCCCGAATACAGCTTGGTGCCAGGAGCGTCAGAGAGAGGGCTCCCACCCACCCACTCTTCGCTGTCATAGGAAACAGACAGAATAAAGCTGCTATCTCACTGGAAGTCCCAGAAGACATTAGGGATGGGGAGGAGGGTCACATAAATTCTAAACTGTCCTATGTTTCTTCCCAGAAACTGCACAGGTCCTAACCTTATGCCCCATAATACTGTGCTACCAGCTTTTTTCTTTCTTTGTCTTGATGCAACAGGGTTTGGAGTAATGGGAGATGGGGCTAGATTAGCAGCTACTACCCTGCCACGAGCACAGGGAGGGGACCTTCAAGAATGGCCTCAGAGATGGCCTCTTTACTCCCAAAAAAGTTCCACAACCCACCTTGGAAGCAGCTCTGGTTTTTATATGGGACAGAAATAAACACCAGCCCATGTCCCCAGGGTTCTAGCTTCTTGTTTCCCAGTTCATCTGCTTCCATCCTTTCCCATATCTCCTACACCTCAAGACACTCTTTCTTCACCCCTTTTCACTGGATAGCTGGCTAGAAGAGGAACAATTTCTAGGTACCTCTGCAAACCTCCCTGCCTTCCCCCAAATTCCATGCACAGATTCTCTCTAGGGCTGGAAATCCCACTTGTCCCAAAGGCAGATGGTCCTGAAGGTTGTCCTGCAGGGAGTGCACCGGTGTCCAGTGGATGCAAGGGAAGACACACGGCCATCGTGGGACTCAGTCCCTGCTGCTCAAGGCAGCATCAGTTGTCCTGCCCTGCTCCCTCACCTAGGGCTCTTGAGCCCCATTGGGTCATCAGCCCTGCTTGTCCTTCCAGCCAGCACTACTCTTGTGGTGCCCACCTTCCTCCCACACATGCTGGCTCATTGTTTTTACAGAGCTCTAGCCTCTTGAACTCCATACCTTCCCCTCGGCTCCCTGCTTTTCCGGCACCCTCCCTGGAACACAGAAGGCACTGGATCTAGTGACCCCCGCGTCTCATTAACCACCTCCCGAGCAGCCTCCCATTACCACTCTTCACCCCTTCACTCCACAAGGGCCCTGTTCCTCTCCCGCGCCCGTCACTCCCACCTCGGCGCCTTTCCCGTCTTCTCTGGACGTTCCCGGCATCTCCCCTCTCCCCACATTTCCCCGGCGGCCCCTCCCCTTTCAACCTCCCGGGGTAACAGCCATCCCTCCCACACACCTCCTGCGGACTCGCTGCCTCTCACCTCCGCCTCGGCTCTGCCTTCCTCTCAGGCTCCCCTTACGTGTCCCCACCCTCCCGGTCTCCCGTGGCCGGCCAGCCTCCGGGCCCGGTACCTTTTTCATGATGCCTGTCTTCCTCTTGCTGAAGGTCGTGTAGCGCCGCAGTTTGTTGTCGATGAACTCCATCTTGATCTTCACGCGGCCCCGAGTCTTCTTACCCGGCTTGGCCCCGCTCACCGCGCCACTCACCGGCCCATAGCCTCCAGTGGCCGCCGCCGCCGCCTCGGGCCCACCGACGAGCTCCATCTCGCTCAGGCTCCGCTTGAGGCCGCGCCGCTCCGCGCCCAGCTCCTCCTCCTCGCCCGACTCCGAGTCGCCCTCGCTGCCGCTGTAGACTAGGGCCCCCGCGGTGGGCGCCGGGGTGGTTGTCGCTGCCACTGCAGCCTCCCGCTCGAGGCGGCCCGGCCCGAGCCCCGCGCCGTTCCCGGGAACCCGGCCCCCGTTAGCCCCGCGAGTCCCGCCGCCGCCGCCACCTCCCGGCCGCCCCGTCGGGGTCCGGTTCAGGCTGCCTCCCAGGGCCGAGCCCCGGCCCAGCGCCGCGGCGGCCCCAGCTTGGCTCGGTAACATGGCGCTCAATGCAGGAGGGCGAACGGGCAGTCAGCGAGGAATCGGAGCCGCTGCCGCCGCCGCCGCCGCCATCGGCTTCCCGGCTCAACCCGGCACTCCCGCTGCTGCTAGAGCCGCTATCGCTGCCGCCGTCGCCGCTGCGAACCCGGGGCCCCTGCACGCCCGGGCCGACCTGGGCCCTCACTTTCTTGCCCCTGTGGCCCGGGTTGCCCCAGGCCGCGCGGAGCGCCCCCTGTCCGTATGCTAGGGCGGCGCGCCCGGCGGCCGTCAGCGTCCCCCGGGGGGCAGGGGCTGCTGGCCGCGGCCGAGACGGCGGGTGGAGGGGGCCGGGACCACGCGCTGGCGGCGGAGGGATCCCCCGACCCTTCCCCCCATATAAAGAGATACAATGTTTCCTTTTATGGCGAGGCCGTTCCTTATATGGTGAGCCCCTGCGCCCCCTCCGCATTGGTCCGCGGTTCCGGCACCTCCGCTTTCCATTGGCCCACAGGGAGCTCTTATTTGCATAGACATACCGAACTCGCTGCTGTCATCCGGCGTCAGACCGCGACTCCGAAAGGGGAGGAGCCGAAGCCTCTTAAAGGAACAGGAGAGGCGGTACGACTCCTCCCCCCAGACCAGAGAATGGTAGAATTGGGAGGGACCTGAGGAGAGGAAGCCTGGGACGGGACCCGAGCGCAGTCCCGCGGCGGAATGGGAGCAGCACTGGGAATCCGGCACTGGAAGGGCTGGAAGCAAACATTAGGGTAGTCCATGAGCGGATTGGGCAGGTTGCAGTAAATAATAGAATACAGCCCAAATTCCAAGGGAATGCAGGGATTGGACCACTTCCCCCACGCCTTCCTGAGGGAGGCAAATTTACGGGCTAAGCAGAGGAGACTTGGGTCCCCGGTGTCCAGACTCGCTTCCCCGCCGCTCGGCTCCAACCCTTCCCCTCCCCCCCGACTTCCTTTCCCTTTCCCTCTCTTTTCAAGGCGACGACACTTTCCCACCAGGCCGGCTCCCCGGTCCTCATTCATCATCCTCTATACTAGAGGGATCTTTGGCAGACGGACATCTGGAAAAGACCGAGGGAGACAGTCGGCTTCCCGGTCCCCGAAGGGGGCAGGGAGACGAGATGAAGATCAGTGAAGACTTCCAGCTGCGGTCTGGGCTGGGGGAGGGGGATGGTCCCGAGGATAAAGCCCACCCCACCGCCTGTGCAAAAGCCTGGGAAAAAGCAGAGCCAGGCAGAAAGTTTCAGCAACTAAGCAAGCCAGCCAGCCAGCCAGCGAAGCGCGTACACACACACACACACACACACACACACACACACACCCCCTTCTGTGAATAACCCATGGTGGGGGTGGGGGTAGTTAGAACAGGAGCGGGACAAAGCCCATGTTCGAGGTATGGGTCGAGGTCTCAGCTCCAAAGCCGTGAAAATAGGTTGGGCTTTGCTGTTACAGAAAATTTTCAAATCTGGAATCAGCCTCTTTGTATCCCTGTGGCTGGAAACAAGTATTGGGCTTCTCCAAATTCCATCATATTCCTCATTGTTGGTACCCATCCCATGTTGGGATCTTAATGCAGATTAAATGAGATGAAGGCTAAAGCATAGAGTAAGTGGTCAGTGGATAGTTAACAGGAGCTCCTGGAATAATAACCTCATCGCTGGGATAAACATCTGGTTGCCTTTAAGGGGATGGGGGAATGATGATTCCTGCCTTAAAAGTTTTTGTGAAGATTAAATAAAGCAGTTTGTTGTGACCCATTAGTGGTAACGATAATGAAATGACTTCAGTGTACTGCAATGAGCATTTAAAATAATAAATTAATAAGTATTACAAAACACTAGGGCAAATATTTTTGCCTAGAACTTTTGTTTTCATTTTTACATTGAACCATATAAAATGGCCATTTTATAGGTCAAGAGGGTAGTATATTGTCGATTTCATATGGCTCAATGTGCCAAACAGATAACAATGTCAATTGCATTTCCTACTGTAAGTCATGTCCAAGGACTTTGAGAAATACTGAAACAAGGTATGTTCAAGTGATTTGTGAGAACTAATGTGTGTATTAGTAGTATCATCAAACCCTTAACTATGGGAATTAACAGTCCTACTCTTCCCCAATTCCCAATAGCTTCAAAGAGGTGGGGTTTTTTCCCCCCTTTTCCTAATTTACTTTACATCACGGGTAGTTTAACATATGGAATGTGTTAGCTCAAGAGGAAGAACAGGTCAAATACATAAATAGGTTCCAGAAGAGCCCCCCAAGAAGGGGCCACAAATGGTGCTTGAGACTGTGATCTGTCTGAGCAGGGCAGTCTTAAAACCACAGCCCTGGGCTGATTCCTTCTTCACTTCTAAAGACAATTTTTTGAGACCCTCCCCTAATTTAGACCCATGCAGGGTTGACAAGCCTTAGCAGTGGTACCCCCAGAGGACAGCTACTGTCTGCCACATTCACCGGGCATGGTGTGTGGAATGAATACAGTTCTTAAGTTTCCCTTCAAATAGATTGACCTCTCCCATTTCACCCAATCCCTGGGCCACTGCCCACGAGCGTTAGTGCCCCAGCTCTTCGGGCTGGGATGGCTTCATTTTCACAATCCTTTGTCACCATGGGGTGGGGGGAGGGGTGGACGGGGCACCACAGCCACATCAGACTGGATTACTGTAGGCTCAGGAGCCAAAACTGTCGATATGAATAAAGGCAAAAATCAAGAAGTGGCTCACAGATATGTTTTGTTGGTGCCATAGAGTATTTTGAAATCAGGTTTTTACATAAAAGTCTGGAATCTCTCAATACATTAACTCCAGGTCTGGCACCCCCAAGAGCACTAGAGCCTTGACCTGAACTGAGCAGGGGCCATAGCAGACGTCTCTGCTCTCAGGTTCACTATAGGCTCCACACAGCTCACTGAGCTCAGATAAGTGCCTGGCCTGGCCTCTCTGGAATGTGAGTTTGGTACTTCTCTGATAAGGCCTGTATCACAGTAGCCCCCGTGGAAGATGGGAGCTCATGTCCACCCCAGACATGAAGGACCTCCAGAGGGGCATCAGAATGCCAGCCAGATGCCCCAGATACTACACCATTCCCACCTTGACCTTTCTTTCTTTCTCCTGATTTTTATCACCCAAGTTATACCAGAACAAAAATTAAGGACTTATCACTTATCAAAAAAAATGACTTATCACACACACAAGAAAAAAAAGAAAGAAAAGAAAACCAAAAACTACCACTCTAAGTGTTGGCATTTGGAATTAAGCTTTACACAAGGACTCTTTGTGGAGAATAGATCTTGTGGCAATGGTAGCGTTAGAGAGAATAGAAAGGAAAAGAGGTTGTTGACTCAGTGTGCCCAGGGAAAGTCTGGAAAGCCACACTCCAGACACTACTAGTGCTTCCCACTGGAGCGTAGAGTTGGAGAGAGAGGAGTGTGTGTTTTGCTTTCTACAAGTCTGTACCATTTGACTTCTTCCATGATCATTATTTTTTATGTTGTTTTTTTCTTTTTTTAAAAAATATTTTATTTATTTATATTACAGAGAGAGAGGGGTCACACGTAGGCAGAGAGAGAGGGGGAAGCAGGCTCCCTGCTGAGCAGAGAGCCTGATGCGGGGCTCGAGCTCAGGACCCTGAGATCATGACCTGAGCCAAAGGCAGAGGGTTAACCCACTGAGCCACCCAGGCGCCCTTGTTTTTTTCTCTTAAAATTAAGCAAAGATAGAAATAGGGGGTGCCTGGGTGGCTCAGTGGGTTGAAGCCTCTGCCTTCAGCTCAGGTCATGATCCCAGGGTCCTGGGATGGAGCCCCACATCGGGTTCTCTGCTCTGCAGGGAGCCTGCTTTCCCCTCTCACTCTCTGACTGCCTCTCTGCCTACTTGTGATCTCTGTCAAATAATAAATAAAATCTTAAAAAAAAAAAAGATAGAAATAGGGTAGGGGTAGAATAAATGGATTCTGATGACGGGCTGCACAGGGGAGGGGGTGCACAGAGAGGAGGACTCACAATGGATGGGAGTAAGGGTGACCATCACCCCCAAATCAGTACCATTGACAGAAAAAGAGGCCCTAGCTGGAGAAGCAAGGTTGTGAGAGAGAGAGTTCAGTGAGGGCCCCGGGAAGCAGGCAGTGGGAAATGATCTGCAGGAAATGGGGAGTGTGTGTCTGCAGCTTGAGGGTGAAGCTAGAATCTGAGCTAATGCTCTGGGAATTATGCACACCGAAGGGCCAATTAAAGCCCCAGGAGATGAGACAAGATTCCTGAGGGTGAGCACATGGAGAGAGCAAAGCCAAGGAGAGAATCCAGAACAGCGGGCTCTGGGGCAGGCAGACAGAAGGTGGAGACGGTGTACCAATGCCAAAGTCAAGAGAGGAGAGTCTGAAAAGGCAGATGCAATGAGCAGTGTTAGCGGTGGCCGAGCCGTTAAGGAAGACCAGGAGCGAGAGAAGGGTTAGTGCTTGGCTTTCTAGAGTACTAGTATCTTCCTAGTACTTCCGAGCACAACCCACAGTTAAGAACTCATTTTACATCACGGCTTATGGTGAATTAGATTGCTGCCCCCAATTCTTCACACTTTGAGTGGAATTACACATCCAACATCTTCACCATGTGACTCTGCATTATCTCCTCCTGGTTTTGATGTTGGGTTTCAACATGTGACCCGCTTTGGCCGATGAAACGTTAATAGACTCATGGTGACATATGTCCATGTGGGATCCGGCAGGACCCCTTACATTACTGCCCTGCAGCAGAGCATGCTCTGGGGCCCGCAGAGGAGACCAGCCCAGCTCAACTCCACCAGATCTGGCCAAGATCAGCTGAACCTCGCCAACCTGCAGATTCATGCGTGACAAAAATAAATTGTTGTAAGAACTGAAATTTAGGGGCTTATTATACAGCATCGCCACCCCAAGAGCTGACATAATCCAAGACACACAAACGTATTCAATATCACATTTTGTAAAAGAACACTTACCCTTAAGGTATCCAATGTACTCTGATAGTTTCTATCGTTTCATTCTTTTTAAAATTTTATTTTCTTTTTTAAGATATTTATGTATTTCCTTGAGAGAGAGAAAGAGCACAGAGAGGAAGAAGCAGACCCCTGCTGAGCAAGGAGCCCAACATGGGACTCGATCCCAGGACCCCGGGATCATGACCTGAACTGAAGGCAGACGCTTAAAGGACTGAACCACCCAGGTGCCCCGTTTCATTCTTTTTTAAATGCCAGCTGCAACCCACACTTTGTAAAACAATGTTCTAGAAAAATTGTTCTTGAATTTTTTTTTTCACTCCAACACATCTGTGGGCTATAACACACTGTATATCAAGGAGTAAGTGGCTCACTTACTGGCTGTGCGACCTTGGGGAAACTACCCAACCACTCTGAGTTTCAGTTTCCTAATCCGAGAAATGGGAACAATAGTATCTGGCGCTAGACTATTCGCAGAGATTAAACGGGATAACGCATGTTAAGTGCTTAGCAAAGTCACTGGTAGAAAGCAGGTATCCAATACGTATTAGATGTTATTTTCATTTATGAGAAGTGTGATGAGGAATAGAAGGAACCAGAGAAATTTCAGAGTTAAGACTGAGTTATGGACTACTTTCTCTTGGATGGGGAACCAGGCTGAAGTTACTGGAATAAGGCGGAGTATGACTGATGGCACTGAGTCTAACCAACTAATTAACTAACAAAGGGTTGGGAATCAAACCAGTTGAGTGCCCTCAGCAAGGGCATCCATGAGGCATCAGGCACTATCCCTCTGCTCTGTTCTACCTGCTCGCTCTCTCTCCAAGAGTCGTACAGGGATTCAGAGACCTGAATCCATCATTAACTCCTTCTCCAATCCAGCTCTAACTTGCCCCCAGACTCCCCACCTTCTACCCTCCCCGCCTGAGCGGGAGGATTAAGCCAACCAGCAAAGAATAAGTAGTTGGCAGTCAGAGAGCAACAGAGGGTCACAGGGACAAGAAGTGGCCTTGCATCCTCCAGGCCCATATTCTCAACACCCCGTGAACCAGAGAGAAAGGCCAGTGTCTAATCGTCATTCCCGTCCAAACCCCGTGAGACTTCATGACAGCACATGGACACTTCTGATAAGTGAGGGACAAAGGGACACCATCCATGGACAAGGGCAGGGAATGAGCATCAGAAGCAGGCTGTAAAAAAGGCTTCTTTATTGAGAGCAGCGAGTGTTTAAAAAAAAAAAAAACAGAACAAACAAACAACAACAACAACAACAATAAAGGTGTGAGGCAGGGGTGGCCCACCCTCCCCACCTCCTCCAGGGCCCACCCCTCCCTCCCATGCCCCCCACCCCACGCTGCAAGTACATACAAAAGCCGCCCACGGTGCATACAAAAAGGGCGGGTTATATAGTGTGAAAAGCTCCTGAAAACTCCTTCATCTGCCAGGCACTTAGGATGAGGAAAGGGGAGAAGGGTGGGGAGGAAGCATGGGTCTGGGTCAGTGTGCACAAGTCCACGGGGCGGGGGGGGGGGGGGGAGGATTCACTGGCACATCCTCCGTAATCCTGGCGCAAAGCCCAGGGTAGGCCCCAGGGACCAGAACTATCCAGAAACTTGAGTATATTAAGGAATTGCCCTCAGACCCGGCTCATCTCCAGCCTAGCCCTCCCTGGGCCAACTTGGCAGGTGAGTGGCAGAACTGGACCTGGTCAATGGGAGGAGACCCAGGCCAGAAACTGGGGTTACCTGAGGTACCCACACTGTCCCTGATGGGGGAAGGGGTGGCAGAGAAGGCTGCCCAGCTCAAGGCCCTAGTCACTCAGTCTGGGTCTGAATCAGCCTGCCCCAGGACTGAGGATAAGGGAGAGGAGGAAAGTCCAGGCCCTGCCCAGACCTTAATAGTGCCTGTGGTCCCAGGGAAGGGCTCCTGGGGCCAAGGAGGACAGGGATCTTGCCCATCATGCTGTGGGCGCCCCTGAAGAAATCCTCCCCTGCCCATGCCATCCTGAGGCACAGCCTGCCTGGGCTCCTTCCTCACGGCTTGCTGTCTGCAGGGTTGTCTCCCAAGGTGTTGGCGATCTCACTGAAGGACGGCCGGTCCTTGGGGCTGAGGGCCCAGCAGCGTTGCATCAGGCGGTAGAGCTTGGAAGGGCAGCCCTCAGGCTGTGGGAGTCTAGCCTTTCCAGCCTGCAAGTCTGCAGGGAAGATGGATGGAGTCTTACTCAAAACATTTCAACACCTGTCCCACCCGGTGGAGCCCGTAGTTCCCCAAGCAGCCACACGAGGGCGACTCGGGGTCAGGGGCACTGGCCAGTGAGTGGTACATGGGCACTGACTCCAGCAAGGGGCATACGGAAGTATCTTGTAATCAAAGGTGATGGCTCCCGTGATCCTGGCCCCAGCTCTCTCTGGCTGGTGAGGGCAGGGTCCACAGGAGGCACCCAATGCATGAGGACCAAAGTGGGGTCAACGGGCAGGCGTCAGAGTGGCTGGACTGGGCACTGGGGTCAAGGACTATTTACCAACCGGTATCAAAGTATTACTTAATAAGTATTTCAGCTGGGGTAGCCATATCTGGACACCTACTAACACCAGCCCTGGGAAGTGAGGCAGGCTTGGTGGGCCCCGGGACCCTGAGCAGACCCTGCACCTGGAGATTATCTGGAATCATCCTTCAGAAACAAACTGCCTACCAGCCAGCACTTCATCGTCCACCTGCCCGCCGTGGGGCATCTCTCCGTGGGTGAACACCTCCCACATCAGCACGCCAAAGGCCCAAACATCCGACTTGGTGGAGAAATCACCCTCCAGGATGGCCTCGGGGGACATCCAGCGCAGTGGCACCCAGGCCTGGCGGAAGTGGTAGTACTCGCTATAGGAGAGAAACATGCACAGGCATGGGGCGGGGCCTCCATGGCCCACGGAGTACCACAGGGTACAATGGGGTACACGGCCTGGGATCCCAACCTCATCCCAGACCTGGCTCTCAAACCCAGGCTAGAACCCAGCTTTTCTCCAGCAAGGCATTCAGAGAAATTGGTAGCATTTAGGCTGAGCACTGGGGTATGCTGGATGAAAATTTAGAGGCATCCATGTGGGTCTGGGTCAGTGTGCGCAAGTCCACGGTGGCTAAAATTTCCATTAAGAATCAAAATTTAAAGCTTAAAAAAAAAGGTGGGGGGGGTGTGCCTGGGTGGCTCAGTCGCTTAAGCATTTGCCTTCAGCTCAGGTCATGATCTCAGGGTCCTAGGATCGAGCCCCACATCGGGCTCCCTGCTCAGCGGGGAGCCTGCTTCTCCCTCTCCCACTCTCCCTCCCCGTGCTCTCTCTCCCTCTCTAATGAACAAATAAAATTTTTACAAAAGAATCAAAATTTGCCTCAACATTAGTAGTTTTAAAAGCTAACAATCATATATATTTTTCTGTTTAAAACAAAATGTAAAAAAGCAAACAAGGACACATTAAATGGAGAGAAAACTTCAAAAGCTTTACTAGCGATAAACCAATTAGGACTCAAGCTAACAGCCAGATGCGCTGTGGTGGCACAGAGCCAGAGTGACCCGCAGGGAGGTCCCCAAGAGGCTGTGTGGTGTTTCCTGGCACCCCAGGGCAGTCCCTGGCCACAGCTGCTTAGCTCGAAGCCCTGGGCTTCAATACAGTGATTACTGAATTCAGGAAGTTGCAGAGGGAACTGTATGAATAGTTAAATTATACATGAACTGTTTAAAAGTTTGATCAGTTATTTTAAAAAAGGTTAACGTTTTACCCCTAGAGATAATGTCTAAGCGTCAGGGTCCACTGGCTAGAAAGGCTGCAGCACCTTTGAAGAAAGGATGGGGAGGCTCTGTCCCCTCCCAAGCCCTCCAGCGTTGGGCCAAGTGGATGCTAAGCCCTTTCCCACACACCCCCAAGCCCCACCCGCCGTCTGCCCCTCGCCATACCCAACTGGGGCCCTTCTACCTGTTGTACACGTCCTTGCTGAGCCCCAGGGCCGACACCTTCACCTGTCTCTGGGCGCTGACCAGGCAATTCCGAGCGGCCAGGTCCTTGTGCACAAAACGATTGTTGGACAAGTGCTCCATGCCCAGGGCCACCTGGGTGCACAGTGCCACCTGCAGCGAGAAAGGGGCCTGTCAGAGCAGCCCAGGACTAGAGATCAAGATGACTGTCTTTGGCACAACCCTTGGTGAGGTCTCAATGCCATCAGCGTGATGCATAGGAAGCCCCAAAGCAAAGATACAACAGCCTAGCTTTCCTTCTCTGTAAAATGCGGCTACTAACAGCACCTGTCTCACTGGCTTGTTAGAAGAACTGAGCTAAATGAAATTATGCTCTTGGAACCACTCTGGCACACAGCAGGTGTTAGATGAGATAAATGGCACATGGGGCAGGGAGACCAAACAGTGACCCCTTGTTGGGTGAAAAATAACTGGGCAGGTGGTGCCTGGGGGGCTCAGTCAGTCAAGCGACAGACTCTTGGTTTCAGCTCAGGTTAAGATCTCAGGGCTGGGAGATCGAGCCCCATGTCGAGCCCTGCTTTGGGCTCAGCTCAGTGGGGAATCTGCTTGAAATTCTCTCCTCAATGGTCACACACACTCTTTCTCTGAAATAAATAAATCTTTTTAAGGCATTTTTTAAAAGATTTTATTGATTTGAGAGAGAGAGAGAGAGATTGTGAGAGAGAGCATGAGCAGGGAGGAGAGGGAGAGGCAGGCTCCCTGCCGAGCAGGGAGCCCAATGCAAGACTCAAACCCAGGACCCTGGGATCACGACCCCAGCCAAAAGCAGAGGCTTAACAGACTGAGCCACCCAGACACCCCAAATAAATCTTTTTAAAAGGGGGGAGGGGAGGAAAAGAACTGGGCAGTAATCATAGTTTACATGTTTATGGTTTGTTCCTTTTTACTTCAAAATCATGAATTTTCCTCTAGCAGTGTTTAGAACAAACGAAACAACAACAAAATGTGTGTGTGTGTGTGTGAATGTACATACATGTATAACTGGTTGCCTCCAAGGAAAGGAATTGGGGACTACGGAGTAGAAAAAAGTAGGGAAACGAGATGCCTAGGTGGCTCAGTTGGCTAAGCGTCTGCCTTCCGCTCAGGTCATAATCCCAGGGTCCTGGGATCAAGGCCCACGTTGGGCTTCCTGTTCAGCAGGAAGCTTGCTTCTCTCTCTCTCCCACTTACCCTGGTTGTGTTCCCTCTCTTGCTGTCAAGTAAATAAAATCTTTAAAAAGAAATTTTTTTAATAAAGATTTTATTTATTTATCTGAGATAGAGCAAGAGAGAGAACACATAAGTTGGGGGGGTGCAGAGGGAGAGGGAGAAGCAGGCTCCCCATTGAGCAGGGAGCCCGATGTGGGACTTGATCCTAGGACTGAGATCATGACCTGAGTCAAAGGTAGACACTCAACTGACTGAGCCACCCAGGTGCCCCTTATTACTATTTAAATTCTGAACTGCATATAGAAGAATCCGTAAAATATATATACACTTCCAGAAATAATTATAATGCTCACACCCAGGCAACTGTCACTAAGTAAACAAATAGAAACAAACCCTAATGACACCAGAATCCCCGAAGCCACAAGGGCTCCTTCCTTATCATATACTCTCCCGCTCAGAGGTAACCGCTATCCCAACTTCTATAATCGTTTCTTGGCCGTTCTTTATAGTTTTACCACTGACACATACATTCCTAAACAACAGAACTTAGTATTGCTGTTCTGGAACCGGACAAAGCTGGAAGCATACAGAATGCCTACATTTTTGTGCCTTGACCCTTCCATACAACACTGTGAGATTCAGCCTTTTTTTTGCAGGGACCACTGTACTCTGTCCCTTTTCAGCAGGAATATGCCACAACTCATTTATTCCAATACCAATGGATATTTGTGTTTGTTTTCTTTTTTCCAGTTCTTCTAAGAACAGGGCTGCTATGACTGTTCTGATGGGTACACGTGCACGAGGGTTTTGGTTTTTTTTTAAGATTTTATTTTATTTGACAGAGAGAGAGAGATCACAAGTAGGCAGAGAGGCAGGCAGAGAGAGAGGAGGAAGCAGGATCCCTGCTGAGCAGAGAGCCTGATGTGGGGCTCGATCCCAGGACTCTGGGATCATGACCTGAGCCGAAGGCAGAGGCTTTAACCCACTGAGCCACCCAGGTGCCCCTACATGCATAAGTTTTTTAAGATGCTGAGGCAAGTGTCAGGGACTAAGAGTATCTCTAGCTCTATAAAATAGTGCCAAATTCTTTTCCAAAGTGTAAGACAGTGGGGGATATTTTTCACTGATACCCTTTTTAAAACATCAAGCCATTGGGGCGCCTGGGTGGCTCAGCTGTTAAGCGTCTGCCTTTGGCTCAGGTCATGATCCCCGGGTCCTGGGATCCAGCCCCACATCAGGTTCCCCGCTCAGTGGGAGGCCTGCTTCTCCCTCTCCCACTCCTCCTGTTTGTGTTCCCTCTCTCGCTGTGTCTCTCCCCGTCAAATAAATAAATAAAATCTTTAAAAAAAAAAACCTCGAGCCATGTGTATGATGTCATATGTATGATGTAACATATTAAATGGAATTACAATTCAGTTATAGTAACATTTTCAAAGTATGTATCAATGCACTGAACAAATATTGAGCACCTACTGTGTACCACACACCACTGGGTGCCGGTGGAATATAGTAGGCACAGGAGGACGAGGTTCTCGGCAAGAGGGTAGTCTGGAGGGGAGATGAGAACTGTATCTACAGAGGGTTGCCACCACCAGGAAGAAGGTGGTCCATGCCCACAGGGAAAAGCAGAAGGCCAGAAGAGTGCTTGAAAGATCCACGGCCCCTCTGTCGCCTTATATCCAAACCTCAGGAGCAACCACTGGGGATGCATGTGATCTGAAGCATTTCCTTGTATATAAAAACAACGCAGACTTGGGGCACCTGGGTGGCTCACATGGTTAACTGTCTGCCTTCAGCTCAGGTCATGATCCTGAGGTCCTGGGATCAAGTCTCACATTGGGCTCCCTGCTCAGTGGGGAGCCTGCTTCTCCTTCTGCTTCTCTCTCTCGCTCATGAATAAATAAAATTAAACAAACAAAAAAACCAAAGCAAACAAATGAAAAATGGTCCCTGGGAAAGATTATTCAACAAGTCACTGGCCAGCTGTGTGTTTCTCCTGGCATACAGGTCCATACGGGACCCATAAGGGAGAAGTCAGCCGCTGAGGAATGCCATCATAGAGAGGTGAAGATCAGAATGTGGCCAGCAACTGACGTCAGCACAGAAATAATAATCAAGGTCCCGTGATATCGTTCTACATATATCTGATTGTGAAATGTCAAAAGGCTGCCTCCAATTTATCTCAGGTGGTTCAGGGAAAAAAAAAAATGCATGAAACTAATATCCATGTACCCATGGAGAGAAAAAGAGAAAGTCAATGGGGCGAAATGCAAATGACAGAATCTGGGTAAATGGTTTGTACAAGTTCCTCGAACTATTCCTACACTCTATGAAGCTTGAATTATCAAAATAAAACTTACCAAACACACACACACACAAACACACACACACACACACATTGTCAATAAACACAAAAAATAACACTAAGTGGGTGCCTGGGTGGCTTAGTCGTTAAGCGTCTGCCTTTGGCTCAGGTCATGATCCCCGGGTCCTGGGATTGAGACCCGCACTGGACTCCCTGCTTAGTGGGAAGCCTGCTTCTCCCTCCCCGACTCCCCCTGCTTGTGTTCTCTCTCTCTCTCTTAAACTGTGTCTCTGTTAAATAAATAAATAAAAATCCTTTAAATAAATAAGTAAATAAAAATTTTAAAATAACACTAAGTAAAAGCAGCCCATGTGTGGGCCAATAATGACAGTAGCTCATAGGGACGCCTGGGTGGCTCAGTTGGTTATGCATCTGCCTTTGGCTCCAGTCATAATCTCAGGGTCCGGGGATCGAGCCCCGAGTCAGGCTCCCTGCTCGGTGGGGAGCGTGCTTCTCTCTCTCTCCCCCGTACCTCCCCCTACCTTGCTCATTTTCTCTCTCTCAAATAAATGAAAATCTTAAAGAAAGAAAAAAGCTACAAAGATTATGGTTAATCTGCTTTTCTTTTTTTAAGATTTTATTTCTTTATTTGTCAGAGACAGAGCACAAGCAGGGGGAGTGGCGGGCAGAGGGAAATGCAGACTCCCCCCTGAGCAAGGAGCTCGATGCAGAACTCTATCCCGGAGCCTGGGATCATGACCTGAGCCAAGGGTAGACGCTTAGCTGACTGAGCCCCCCAGGCGTCCGGGGCAATCTGCTTCTACGCTCTTGGAGTTGGAAAGGGCAAACAAACTAGTGAATGGGAGTGGCAGATGGGCTGCTGCAAGGAGGAGAGCACCCAATCAGAGAAAAGGGCACAGGAACGTGTGGAGTCCCTACTGTGTGCGAGCCCTGAGCGAGGCTGGCTGCCTCTCCTGCTTGCATTCTGTAGGGTGGGGGCCATCCTCCGTTTACCCACAGTCTCATGCCAGGCTTTGTACTCCCCCACCCAATGCCAGAGGCTAGCTCTTTCCTCAATACCGCAGCTGCCTCTCCTGCATCGTATCGCTGGTGATGGGGGCACAGGAAGGGCTGTCTGCTCATCAGCAAGCCCCGGGGTAGGGTGCTGGCTACAGACAGACCCTACAGACCCTACAGCATCCCTGGCTGCCTCTGAGCCGCTTCACTGGCCTGGCTCCCAGGGTCACGGAAAAGCCGGCAGAAGAGCCAAACCCGCACACCAAGGGTGGGGGTCACTCCAAAGACAGAGCTCAGTCTGTGTGCACTGGCCAGTGACATCCCTGTGGACGCCCCTGCCTCCACGGGCGGCTTGGGAACTGTGGTCACAACCTGTTAGTATGTCATGAAACCAATTCAGTCCATCTTAACTAGCAATAAAACTTTTAAATGGAATAGAAAATATCAGAGTACCTAATAGTAAGGGTAAATGTCATTCTTAAAACTGTTTTCATTAAAATATGTACATACACACACGTGATGGCTTGTGATACAAAATGTGTTTTTTTGGCAACTGGGTCTCAATCAAGAAAAGTTTTTAAAAATAGGTCTAGGGGTGTCTGGGTGGCTTAGTTGGTTAAGCAACTGCCTTCTGCTCAGGTCATGATCCTGGAGACCCAGGATCGAGTCCCGCATCGGGCTCCCTGCTCAGCGGGGAGTCTGCTTCTCCCTCTGACCTTCTCCCCTCTCATGCTCTCTCTCTCAAATAAATAAAATCTTTTAAAAAATAAAATATGAGGGGGCGCCTGGGTGGCTCAGTGGGTTAAGCCGCTGCCTTCGGCTCAGGTCATGATCTCAGG
>NW_019154101.1:5563685-5564082 GCF_002288905.1 Enhydra lutris kenyoni
GAGCCCCGCATCGGGCTCTCTGCTCAGCAGGGGCCTGCTTCCTCCTCTCTCTCTACCTGCCTCTCTGCCTGCTTGTGATCTCTCTCTCTCTGTCAAATAAATAAATAAATAAATCTTTTAAAAAAATAAATAAATAAATAAAATAAAATAAAATAAAAATAAAAAATAAAATAAAAATAATGGTCTACATCCAGATGGTCAACAGACACATAAGAAGGTGTTCAACATCACTCATCATCAAGGAAACGCAAATCAAAACCACAGTGAGATACCACCTTACACCTGTCAGAATGGCCAGTATCAAAAAGACAGGAAGTAACAAATGTTGGCAAGAGTGTGGAGAAAGGGGCGCCTGGGTGGCTCAGTGGGTTAAAGCCTCTGCCTTCGGCTCAGGTCA